>NW_009596405.1:33556-93258 GCF_000690535.1 Cariama cristata
TCTGGAGGGAAAAAGAAGTCCCAGAGGAGATGCAGGTGAGGTAAGAGCATGTAGGCACTGAATATATGGCTACGTTATTTTCATACCTCTCATGATCTTGTGATCCTAAAGGAGACCCCTGGACTTCCTTACCTGGCAGGCCAGACGGTAGCGTGAGAGCAACACCAAACTCTGTTAAGCATGTGATGTTTTTAAATGCTGATTTTCTGGTTCTAGGAATAGCCATCAGGTAAAAAACAGTACTAAATAAATAAAGCAAGCAAGCATGAGGTAGAGAGTTAGTATATGAATATATAAGTAATACGGAGGTAAATATTGCATAATGATAGAAGTGGTTACATAGTGGCTACCTCTGAGTAAGAACAACCCATCAGGTAAAAAACACAGGTGTATATAAGAAAAGCCTTTCCCATCAGGAATTCTGGCAGTATAGTTTGCTACTTGCATGTTCTGCCCTGAATAGAATACACACATAATTATTTTTGGTAGCACGTGGCTTAGTAATAGTGACACACAGAGATTTGGTGGATAATGTTTTACAATAAGATGCCATATAATTTAAAAGTAACGTAATGCCTTCTGCTTATTGTGCAATGAGCCTTGCCTTGACAACAGTAAGGAAAATTGTTTCAGCACATTATATTTTACTATATGTTTCCTACAGCTTACGAAGTCAACATGTAGTTACGCATGCAACATCATCTTAGTTGCAGGACTGACCAGGAAAATTGTTTCAGCACATCATATTTTACTATATGTTTCCTACAGCTTACGAAGTCAACATGTAGTTACGCATGCAACATCATCTTAGTTGCAGGACTGACCGTAATCAGAGGTACCTTATTTAAGCCATAATCTCTTAGGCATCCCAGGCCTCACTGGACAACAACAACAGAGCCTTTGTAGAGAGCTTTAGGCACTGGCCCCAGAGCTGCAATTAACTCAGACTGCAAAGAAAGGGAGGAAGACGAAGGCATGCCAAGGAAATAAGATGTGGATTTTGAATCCTCCATCTAAATGGCAAAGTGAGTCTAGATTCTGTTATGTCACGACAAGAGTCTATCTTCCGTGATATTCCCTCTAAATATTATATGATCCTTGCCAGCCGTGAACAATTGCACACAGCTCCCTCCAACTACAATTATCTCACATGCAAGTGATTAAGGGAGACATAAGGTACTTTCCTACCCCAAAGACTAGGACAGTTCCATTTAAAGTAAATAGAAAGGCTCCCGGTGCCTCCGGTCACATCCAGTCTGATCCCAGAGGAGATCTCGCACCTTCTGCGGCTGCTTCTAGTGAGTCTTGCTTGTTACTGAACGGGGGAAGAAGTGAGCATTTCCCACCCCTTTGACAGTCACAAAATGGAAAGCAACGGCAGAACCTGTGAAATAGAACATAGGGAAGATATGACCGTTTAAATGGTATTTATCGTCCTGTGTGACATAATGTGACACGTGCGTACTACAAGCAGCAAAGGAAAGGATGCCTAAATGGTTTAGTGAAGAGATCTCCCCGCAACTCATTATCAGCAAAATAGGAGGCAATTTGAGTTCAGTCCCTGTTATTTGGACTTAACACCATAAGGTCAGTGAGTAAAAAGCAAAAGTTGACCAGCTGCACCGAGATGCCTACACTCCTTGAATACCATTTGCCACATAGCATATGTCTAAACTGTTTGATATGTGCACCAGCCCAAATTGCCTAGATCCCGGTCCTTCCCTAGCCAAACTGTCATAACTTCCCCCACTTCATGTGGCTGGTGTTTCTCCCCCAATAAACAAGGAACTGAGCAAGGGAAAAGTATATGCACTTTGGATATATACATCCGAATCTGATCCCCCAAAACGAGGGTGGCATCGGGATACACAACTCGATCCATGATCTCGGAAGTACTTCCAGGTGCTGCATACTAAACATACCCAAAGAGCACTCTGGCAGAAAGCCTAGATCTCATGGTATGGAAAAACCGTAATAAGCTGTTGACGATGCATATATGGAGATTGCGTATACAAATTTTTCTAAAACTTCTTTAACTCAGCTTCTTCCAGAGCATTGGACACCCCATATGTTTTTTCTTAATTGTTCCCTCAAAACAAATCATTGTCAAATCCATACATATTTTGCATGCATCCTCATAGGGGAGGAGCAGAACAAGCCCATACACAGCATTTTCAGGTTGAAAGCATCTAACAAGCATGAACTAATTATGCTATTTAGAATAAAAAGAAGAGGCACTCATCTGCATAGCTATAGACAAGCTAGTTACCCTTGTCTCCCTTTCAGTCAAATGGCATCTAGGCAATATAGACAAAAGAGTCTTGGGCATTATTCATCTCATCCTAAAGCAGCCACCTAAAGTAGACCAGATGTGTGTAATCTAAAAACACCTTTTCCTCTCTACTGATCGTAAGGAGAGTCTACTCTGGCTGCCTTAGACAGCGATCTGGTGGTCAAAACTGATTATCCCTATATACTTTCAAATTATGCCGTTGCCATGATCATATTTTGTGCCATTCAAATACCCTGCATATCTGCTTCTTTTACAAGAAATCGCATTCATTTGTTAGGAAAAAAAATAATTCCTACTTACAAAGAGGAGTCATGAAGAAGCAGCTGACATGTAAGTTAGTCATACTTCCTTGTGGCTTGTCTCCTAAAGACATACATGGCCAATCTGCTCATAAAATCCACAGGCACACTGTTAATAGTGAGAGACACAAAACCTAGAGTAGTTAAACTTTTTGCCAATCTTCTCAAAGTCTCCAGGTAACAAATATAATAGGCTAAATATTAATGGTTCAGCAAGAAAGAGGAAACAACCAAGAAGAGAAAGCCAGTGTCACATAACAATTTGGTAGCGGATGAGTCAATGAAGCCTGTTTGAGCTAAGGCTGTAGCCAATGCCACAACAAGCAGCAATATTAGCCATCTGGGAGTCTGAGATTTGGAAAGATGGTTGCAAGTACAAACCCACCCCCTCATCTCCTGGCTCCTGAGGGAAAAGGGCAGCAAAGCATCTCAATTTCAAATCTCAACCAGTTTTAAAGAATCTATAATTTTTTTTCCAGTCTTTGTGTATGAGAGTACAGCATTCACACAGCGAGCCCTCTACTCCCCGGGAGCATGGAAGAAAGAATGACTCAGGATGATGCTGCTGCCTTGGCAATGGTAGAGGCTCCCACAGCAAAGCTCAGAGGTGCTCCGTGGTCCTTTAATACAATTTAGGGCAACCACCAGATGTCTTAAATTACACAAAGAAGGAGGCATATGAAGTAGCAATGAGCTACTTCATTAAGAAAGAGCAATGAACTCTCTATACGGAAAGCATGGCGAGTAGTAAGTTCTAAGCTATCACTAAATCCCCCAATGAGGAGACAATTAGCTTAGCTCACTGTTTTGTTATTGTTTACACATAGCCATAGATAGGCAGATAGATAAACAGTGTTACAAACATTTTCTATCACACAATGTATTTGTCCTTATATGACAGTTTACATCCATGCCTTTTTCTAATAGAATTACAGATGAGAAAAAAAAGTGTGAACTTGAAGGAGAAACCAGTTTGGCAGCAAGGAAAAGAAAAAAAAAGGAGACGAGTGATAGTTCTGTTTCTGCTCTAAATTTTATTTGAAGACTCTGTTGCGCCCCAAGTGTCGATTCACCCATGACACTTTTCAGTATCTACCTTTACCCTGAAGCGCAGCAAACTTCTATATGGGAAAGTAAAAAAGAGGTTGCATTGTGGGGAGTGAGGAGTTCATTAGTTTGTGTATAGGAGCATAGTTTGAGGAACTTTGTAGCAAATCTGCTCATTTTACAAGGGGGAGGGAAGAGAAAGGAAAAGAGAAAGCGAATTTGCTTTCAAATCTCAGCCTGGCAAACTCAAGTTAAAACACAAAAGTCGAACTGGGTTTATTCCTCCCTGCACATTATTGCTGGTACCAAGAGCCTGAGAGACAGATTATTTTCTCGGTTGTCCTTGAGCAGCCCTCCTGCCTTCAGAGCGCACCTGCCGTGACCTCTGAGCACCCCGATTGCCATCAGTGGGTGTGCACCGGTGTGACCGGCTGTACTGGAGGGAGTTACCCTGCTGATAGTGAACTGGGAGGAATGGGATGTGGCTCAACCTCTTGGTCTGTGTTGCTCATCAGGGTTAGCAAGTTTAAAGATCAGTAAAACTATTTTTGCCACCGAGGTCAGCAGCTGGAACTCTGAATGCACACAGGCAGCAAAACTGGGGAAGAAGTTGTCATTTTACGTAGTCACTTTTCAAAGCAGAGCTACACATTTCAAAGTCCCTTGTTTCTTACGCACATCAATAAACTTCTGCCTTCTCCCACTCCCGTTCTGCGTAATAAATCTGGATCTTCTCTGTGGACTGTAAGTAAAATGGCAGCTTCCACTGGGACAGAGTGATTAGAAGAGTTCAGAAAATGGACAGCTATTTCTAGGAAATGTTCTGAAAACCTACTTTCAAGAATTTTAGTATACTATGCATCACTTTTCTCTCACTGTTATTTGTCCTTAATAATACTTTGTTGTTTGCTGCAATTAATATTGTTTGCATTTAATTCACTGAAGTGAGTTAATTGTTCAGATATTTTCGAGTGTTTCAAGTAAAATAGAAATTAATAACTCTGTGATTAGAAGTCATTCTCACCAAGACAAATTCAGAGTCCAGTCTTCTGGCTACAAGACCATATGAGTAATTTGACAAAGTATTTGGAAATCTTTTGAAAGATCTGAATATTTTGGAAAAAAAATGAAGTTTTATTGAACATAAAATATCATACTGGAAATGTATATAGATAATGTAAAGATCAGAAATACGATTATTGCTTATGTATCTATTTTACTTGTTGTATCAAGATTAAAGAACCATATGACTTCAGTGATCATTCACACAGCACAAATAACAGATAATTAGAACAACCATATTATGACTAGCAAGTACTCGTTGACTACTTAGTTAAAAATTACCGTACTTGCAGAAAACAAAAATAACTCTGATAACAATTTACCGACCAAAAAACGAACCGAAATTGCAAACTATGAGATGTGAAATGAGTACCTCTATGAGATCAAAAGTCAAGACAACACATGTGAAAAAGAAAGAACAGGAGGACAAGACCCCAGATTCAGGCTTCCAGCATCACATATGTAGTAGCTACAACTCTATCATGTCAGCTGGATCTGACAACAGTTCAAATGAGCTAGACCGAGTTAATAATCACAAACATGAGTTTGTTATCCATATCTGAAAGAGAATATCTAACCTCCTAGACAGCAACATAACCACATTTTATCATTCATTCTGACAGCAGAATTATAATTAATTCACAAAATGCAGATTTAAAGGTGATGAAATGCATATATATGTAGATCTATAGATACAGGAAAGGCACTCAGAAAAGAAAATATATTCATGCAGTACAACTAACCACTAGCAATAAAAGTCTCCCAGGAGCTGTGTGTAAATCTCCTCCTTACTGGAAGTCTAAAATAAGAGGAAAGAGAGGGGGAATGAGTTACTTCTTTTTTCATGCCCCTTCCCAGAACACCTGGCAATGCCCGTAGGGTCTCAGCGATGAGGAGGTATCTGGGCCAGGAGGTGAGACCTCCACACAAGGTTCAGCCTCCACTCTGAACGGTTTCGCACGGCACGGTGCAAAATACCTGCTCCGAATCCCAGGATAGAAGTGCATAGGAAAGTCCTTGGCATCAAAGTTATTCGAGTCATTTCTTGGGAAGTGACCGACTGCTTGAGGGGTTGATTCTTGAGTGTATATCTACACTATAGGTCATAATGTCTCTGAACCCACGCAGTACAGCATTGCTAATCTGTACGAGATCAAGTACGCTTTTGGGGAGTAGCTTTCACTCTACCGCAAGCTGGTTTGTATTTAGAGGTGAAACTAGTGTTAGGGAAAATACATGTTTTCTTCCAGTTTCATTTCCCATGCCTACATTGGTCTTCCAATGAAGATGTTGGTGAATAACATGCAGGCATTGCCCTGTTCTAGTAGACTGATACCAAGCAAGACAGTCTAGCCAGATAGTAGAATACAGACTTAATAATAAAATTATTCCCATTTTCATCAGCCTCTCCCCCCCAAAATTAAATGAAAAGCCTCAGTTTTGACAGGAAGAATGAATGTCACTCATGCACAAGAAATAATACTGTGTATTACAGTACCCTCTAGTGACTCCTGCCATAGCTGGAGTTCAGCTGGCGTTCAGCACATCCCAGGATAGATCCCACCATGGCAAAAGCGCAACCCCTAGAGCTCTCCAGGGTCACCCTTGAATGCTGCGAAATAGGTTTCCAGCTTGCTTTCTTAGGTAGAGTAGCACTGAGTGTTGAGCGTTCCTTCATTTCTTATTTGCTCCAGGGTTTAACTTTCTTAATTCCAAATACCCAGCTTTTAAAATCTATGTGAGCGAGCAGCTAGACACTCACTATTCTTTGATCTCATGGTATGAGCTTCCTACACAGCAGGAAGCCGATATTTTTTCACGTCAAAATCCAGTCATATCTCAGAAGGAAACAAAAATAAGCTTTTTCTTCTCTCTGCCCCAGTTTTCTTCACAAAACCTTTGGCCCCTGTTGCTTTCGTAAGATCTTTCCTCCCTGTCTGACACATGAACTGTGGGAAATCTTTCCCAAGTGCGATTAAGCCCTTCCCATCAACCCATTCCAAAAGCTGCTTTGGATTCAGTGTCCCTCAATTCAAACACTCCCTTCCCCTCCCGTGGGGTTTAACTCAAGAGCTGGCAAGAAATATCAATATCACCTGAATGGCTTGGCCTTGAAAGGTCATCTTCAAAGGTATTGTAACTCCCTTCTTGACCAATGTTCTACATAGCAGATTGGAAAGAAAAGGAAACTTCAGCTAGTTTTGTACCTGATTTCCTTACTTTTAACTGCATTTCTTTGTTGTTCCAGTTTCTTGAAAATAGTCAAAGGAATTGTCTGACTTAGATCACAGGTAGCACAAAGAGTTTGGTATTAGCAAAGTGAAAAGGTATAATATCTGTAGGGTTCCATATGTGCTATATAATTTCAATAGTTGAAAACTCTACCCGTAACGAGATCTAACTGCTTTGCTCTTCAAAGTTACAGACCTAATGCTTTGAAACGGTTGCCTGTTAGCTAATGGACCATAAAGCCGGTTATAGTTTAGGCAAGGATGTTTTGAGGGACATGAGTGAAGAGGGGAGTTTGGGAGAGAGTTTCAGGCTTCCTTCAGAAACTTTGCAGCTTATGGCTGAACAGTCGTTTGTGCAGATGTAGCTGGAAAAATGTGCCAAGCAGGCTGTAGGAGAAGCATAAAAGCTTCTCGAAGGGATTTATGGATGAATACCTGAGGGGTCAGCACTACATGATGTGGTATTGAGTTATTTTAATCCTTTACTCTGACCATTTATGCCTTTGGTCCCATTCCCAGAATGGCTGAGTCACCTTTATGAACTTATGGCAGAGAAAGACAGCGACTGGGAAGGGAGCGGGATGCCGATGTTTGAACCCTGAGCTAGGTCTGTCGATGGTACATCCCCACCATTCCCAGAACTAGCTGGGAAAACTGTCTCTGATCTGTTTTATTTAAAACTGCAAGTCGCCCCGCAAACAGATCCACACAGCACCCTCCAGAGCACAAATCCAGCATCTTCAAATTCTCCAAGGCCCCAAATGTCAACTGCAGGAGCTGTTCTGAATTTGGGCTTAGGGATGAGCAAACAGCAGCAGGACAGGCAGCTGTCATGGCTCAACCTTCATACTAGGCAAATTGAGTAGTCAAATAATTCACTGTAATTCAGCCTAGCAATTCAAAATACCGCACACCCCTGATTCTCTGGCAAACTGCTTCATGTAGGGTATGATATATTTTTTCAGCAGTTCCAAACTGCCAAAAATGTGGTATTATTTCTCAAACAGGAAACAAATTAATGAAATATACGAGAGGTAAATGAAAACATGTCACCGAATGAAAACATAGTTCAAAAGCTCTTAATAAATTAAAAGTTACAAAAAGCAATTTACAGAGTGTTTTATGTATGTCACTATGATGAGGTTTTATTGGTGTGATATCATAATTTGGCTGTCTCTGATCCCTTTCTCTTGGCAGCTCTAGCTCCAAAGACATTATGTGCTGATCATGCCAGCGCAGAAAGCTGGATGCCAGAGGTCTGCTTTATTTGGGCAGTAATCAACGGGACTTGTAGGTTTACCTAAGAACTTCCACATCAATTCTCCAAGCACCAGATCTTGGGGTCTTTCTTGTTTGACTTTAGTAATGGATTTTGTGCAGAGAAGCTGGGTAAAGTCATCAGGATTTGCTGCCCAAATTGCATGTTTTTTAGTTGTTTTCCAAATTTCCAGTGGAATTATCTGTGTTTACAAATGTACCTAGAGTTTACTTCAAACTTTCTCTCCTCCTCCTGCCCTTAAAGATAAATGAATTCCTAAACATGTTTGTACTTGCAAATTCATAGATTTATACACTTCATGCCACTTTAATCCCCATTAAACTAATCTGAAGTCATGTCAGGCCAACTATCCACAGTAAAATGGATTAGACAAGCCAGTTGATCAGATACAGAAATGACTCTGGGTGCTTTTTCTGTCTAGCCTCCGTGCATTTAGAGTACTATTTTCATACAAATAATTTTGTTCTCTTTAATTCCTTCGTGATTAAGCTAATTCACAAATAACATTGGTTCTTAGAGAATCATTAGTGTAAAGCAGAGCAGACAATGCTTTTAATTAGGGCTTTTCATACTTCCTCTATCCATTTGGTAATAAAATTACTTCCGTGTTAATTGATTAGTTATTTTAATTTACACAGCAATAAGTGCTGATATACAGTGGCTATAAAGTATCTTTGTTAAATAGTTTTTAAAGTACAACTGATTTTTGTTTCCTGGAGAAGTGGAAGCGGTTTTCTTTAAAAGCTTTGTGATGTATGTGCCGTAGTTCCTGACAGTCCTTCTCACCAGAACATAATAGACCTCCAAGTGAATTTTAGGGAACCTAACGTGTATTTCAACTTTATTTTTATTTCTACTACAGACTTTTGTATTGCTAAAGGAATACACAGGCTCTCTGGATGCCTGAAAAATATGTGTAAGACCTTGTACAAAGAGAATCTTGGATTGCAAAAGAATGCTTATCTAGTGAAAACTAAGAGAAGTTCTGTGTTCTCAATTTTATTTACGCTTCTGTTGTTAGTTTTTGACACAAAGAAGCAAATTAAAATACTTCAGCTTACTAAAGTGAATAGTTATTTAAAATGGTTGTTGGGAAACCAGTTTCTCATGCATTTTTTACATAGAACAAACCCACATTTGGAGTAATGGATCCACATTATTAGATCATGCACAAAATCTCTATTCAGGTGGCTATGTCAACAGGAATATACAATTAAAATATTTCTAAAATCTTGCTTTTCACCTTTCATTTTGAGAACAATAGTCTGACTTCTCAGCTACACTAAGTTCTTCATATTGAAGGATAGAAACGGAAAGGCGGTTCAGATTGATTGATTATAAATTACCTCACTCAAACAGCCCCCTGTGGATGGTGGACATAACGTAGTGTTGGTGCAAATATTAATCAGGATCCGCTTCCTCTGCCTTTCCTCTGGAGAAGGAAAGGTCCTGGCCACAATGCCACATTCATGTCCCTTTGCAGCAAGGCAGCTGACTGATCCAGTGCCCTCCATGCCCACCCCAACCCCTGACCCCTGTCCCTGGGGATGCCCGCTCCCTCCAGCAGGAACGGGGCTTTCACGCTCACCTTGTTCCCACCATAATGTCATGCCATGGTTGGAAAATCAGCGGGCGATACTCTGTCATTCGCCTCGTCAGTTGAAAGGTTTGTCACGTGGTACTGGCATGTGTGAAATTATCTGATTGTCTCTCACATTTGTGAGTAAGGATGGAAAATGAAAGAATTCAGGCATTTGCTTCTCAAATTGCTGGTATACCTTTCATTGCCATGCCTTCAGGTCATGCTTTGGACCAAGAAGAGAAGAGCTGAGTGAAAGTGAAAACAAAAATGAGTCTCCCAAAACAAGTATCTGATACTTTAAAAAGACCAACTTTGAGTTTAGACTTGCAGTCTGTACCACACTTGTTCAAACCATATTAGCAATCTTTTCTGAATGCTTCTCCAGCAACACACAAGCACAAGTAACTAAGAAAAAGCAAGGATTAATGAAATAACCTCCAGTGGTATCTCCCACCCCATGGTAATGCATAGGGAAAGGGCAGACTGGTTAACATTTTGGGGGGAAGAATGACATTTACTACTGAACAATTCCGTTTTCTCTTCCTTATCAGTTGACGAAGCATCAATCATTTAGAAATTTCTGAAGCCAGATATGCATTTCGAGTTGAATTTATTTAATTTATTTGTTTCTCAAAAAGAGGTCAGAAGACAAAAAGTACATTTTTTTCCCAACTAAAAACAACCTCATTGAGGCATTTGTTTTTACAAGTTATAGCACTTTGACACAGAAATTCATTAAGTGAATGTCACCCGTTCTGCTCATTGAATGAGGCCAGCACCCTCTGGGAAGAAAAAGGGAAAATAACGTGCAATCATGTGGTCACAGGCTGCATATTTGGGACATTTTGCAACTCTAGAATATTTGATTTTTGAAGACTTACCAATGTCTTAGGATAGTTTCTGCATACTGTGTTTATAACTCCGCTTCGTCCATCTTCTTCCTTTCCCACACCTTTTGCCTCTCTTAGCTCTTGCTTTGCACCTGCCACAGGATTGAAATCTTTTAGAGAAGGAAATGTATCTGTCTGAATGACAACCAGCATATAAACGGTATCACAACAGGTAAAATAACGACAACCTGCATTACTATTTTAAGCCATAAAAGGGCATTATTTTAGGAAAGAGGAGACATAGGAAAGTACCCTCTTAAGGAAAATGTTATTGTGATGTTCAAAGTCTTAGCACTCATGAAAAAGAAAAACATTTCCAAAAAGCTGATCTTACAGCTGAGTACTTGCTAGCTATTTTACAGATTTTGTGTATTTGGCAAGAGAAAATTAACAATGTAATTCCTTCCATTCCACTTGGTATTGCTGGTGTAACTTGTCCTAAAGAAGTCAGCAAGGTAATGGGAACGAATTCTCAAAAATAAGGAAGAGTCAGATTGAACTTTTCCGGAGTATATAAGCAGTAATACTACCCAGCATCTCCAGTCCTTTGCATTTGGGAAGACTATATTAGGCATATACCAAGTATAGAATATGCCGCAAATACGTCTAGTTACCGTTAAGGTGAGCTTTGCACTGAGACTTCATGAAAGTTTTAACCCAAACAATGATAATCAACAGAGATAGTGACAAATGGAAAGGAAGTGGGGAAGAATAGTGACATTTGGTGCTGAACCATATGTGCGTGGTTTGAAAGACATGACTGAATTGTTTTTGGTGCTCTATTATTCTGACATTTAGAATGAGGCAAGTTTCCATTTCCATTAATGTACTGCCAACTCAAAGGGGAACTGTCGCAAATTTGAGACTAAAGAAAGCTGTTCCTCAAACTTCTCTTGAGCATAATCAATGCCCTCGCTAAGCAACAGAGCAGTGTCACAATGTAGACTCTAAATGATTATTACGCTTTCTTCTTGTTGAATACAAGAACGTGTTTTATATCTTATGATGATATGGCATAAACTGCTTTGACAAAAGACCATGAATTTATATATGAATGGAGAGCAACCAATACAACAGAATTCCGTTGATCAAGATTTTCTGGTTGCTAATCTGGCAAATAAAACCATTGAACAAGTGATGCAACCTTAGGTGGAGGATGTTCAGGTGAAGGAACCTGAAAGCCTGAAATCTTTTCAAATTGTAGCTAAAACCAAAAAATGTTTGAAGAAAAGGTACAATGACCATCAGTTTCCTTTATTGCTTAAGTCACTGCCTATCTTTACCAAAAGATTAACAATAAAGAGGGAGAGGGAGAAAAGAGAGAGAAGGGAGAGGCTGAAGGTAGCACAAGGTGATTCAGGATCTGGCAAGGAGGCTTTGGACTCACAGATTTCTCCCTCTTTGAAACAGTTTGGATGCTGAAATTTCCAGATGGAAGCAGCTGTTCAGCTGCCTTACAAACAACTGAAATTCAAAGGACTCTCCTGACCTTGCGCGATGACAAACGAGCACAATGCTAGTGACATCACTCAGAGATCAAAACTGAAGGGATGATTTTTCTGAAAATCATCCATGCGAGTTTTCTTTCCTAATGAATGTTTCCCCCTTGTGACTACTTAATCTCTGAAGCTTTGGTGGTAGTGGCTCAGTTTCATTCCTTCTCGGAGGCAGCGACTGTTCTTCAGTAATGGAAAAACTGAGGCCGTATGTCAGCTCATTGCCGTTCTGATTGCATGTAAAGTTGTTCTTACTTGTTTGGTTGGGGTTTGGGGTTTTTTGTTTAATCTGGCAGCAGTTTAAGAAAGCCTTCAGGTGATGAACCCCAGTTTTTACGTAGCAGACGTGGAGTTCAGTGTTTGCCATTTCACCTAGGAGTAGCAGAAGAGCAAATGCACCACGCTCTGTGCCCTCTGATCCCACCGAAGAGTGCTGAATCACAACCCTGGGCTGATCCCACTTCCCAGCTCCTCTCGCCGCTCATTCCTGGAACTCTCCCCAGACCCCTAAGAAATTAATTTCCTTGCATGATTCACAAATTCCCTTATGACCATACAGGGCTTTGGTGCCGTTATATGCATTTTTTTCTTTTTAGTTTGGACCAACTTCCTCATTTTTTATCGACTTGAATATTGCAGCCCTTGTTGTGGTATTTTTCCATTCTGCTAGCATAGAAAAAGATAAGGAAATATAAGAGTGAACACATCATGTATATACCTTGACTTTATATAAATGAATTTATTGCTAGAAAAGGTGCCAGGACTGGCAGTCATGGCATCTGAAGCCCTTCATTCACCCACAGAGAAAGCGATATAAAGATTAAATGCTCTGTAGTAATGAAGTGAAAGCTCCCTCTGAACATCTCTCCATTTGGTCTCAATATTGGACCTTTGGTGAAGAAACAGATCATACCATGATTGAGAACTAAGAATAACCAGTAGAAATGCCAAGGGGGAGAGGCACAGTTTGAGTACAAATCACAGAATTTACCTTACAAAGAACAGAAGCACAATCCCTAGAAGTGCTGGAGATTTGCGAACTCAACATTGAATTCATCTCTCTTTAAACACTGGGTAAAATACAAATAATGACTAAAACAATCTCATGTGAGATGAGGAAATAAACGAAACCTAGAAAGCAGGGGAAAAAAGGAAGAAAGACGGACAATCTGTCTGCAACGATCGCTGACAAAAATACTACCTCGGATAATGATGCCTTCTGTGGAAATAAGCTGAAACTCCCATGCCATTTGACATAAGAAGTTGAGAAACTCTCCACTGGAGCAGTTTCTCACAGTTATCATTCTGCTCTGCATTTCACTTGCTGCCATTTGGTCCACAGAAACCACCCACTGAACATTTGCCTTTAAAGTGTACCACCTTCCCCTATGTAGCATGAGTGACTTCTTGGGTCTCTCTCAATTCACCACAGCCAGCTTCTGAAATCTCCAAGTTCTGAGTTACTTCTTTTATTTTTTTGTAGAATTGCTGCAACATCTTATGTTCAAACCAGCAGCCTCGGAGGGAAAGGACTGCTGGCTTGGGTTACCCAAACAAGACCAGACCAAGAGTGAATACGACAGTGATGGACAGATGCTCAGAGTATGGCTAACCTGAATGCAATCCATTTCACACTCAGATGAGATACTTCATACACTGCAGACACTCACTACCCCAGATTTTCTTTATGTAGGCTTTTTTTTTTCATATATTTGATTCACAATGTACAAAACACTGGAGAATTATGCAGGATTACATTTTATTGCAGCTCACAGTACAATCTTTGACTCTCTGGAAAGTTTTCTTAGTCACCTAAGGCAAGTCATTGCTTTGTATGAAGGTCTTTGTATTTTATATTCGGTATTTCTATTATTAATCTCCCAGTCAAACAGTTTTCTTGCATCTGGCTGGCAGTTATCATTGTATGATTTGATAAATCACTCATAAATCCTTTGCATTATGTTTGCGGTCCCTTTTTAGCAAGACAACATTTGTTGCTGAATTCAGAGCTATAAAGATGAGAAATTCCACAAGAAAAAAATGTCAAGCATGTATTTCTGTCATTCTTAGGGACATAGCTGCTAAATATTTCTTTACTGGATTCTAGTGGAAGTCGTTCTTTATTTTTTAAAAGAAAGTCCCTTCTGCCCATGCCTACTGTCTGGGTTATCACTTGAGATAGCTTGTGGACCATGCTAACTTCAATATAGTTTGGATGAATTCATGGAACTGAATATTCATACGGCATATGATACAGACACTGAACCCAATTTAGTAAATGAATACTTGTAATTTCACCAAAGCCCCTCTGAGAGATTATTATGCAGATTTATGAAGGAATATTGCTGAAGCAATTCTTGGCTGTGTTTTCAGTCACTGAGGACTTAAAGTATGTAAACCTAAAATAATTTCAGACTTATTTACTGTCACTGCTTTCATCTTCTGAACTTTTCTGTCATTATTTCTCTCACTGGTTTGTATCCAGCATCCCCTCCCCTATCCTTGCCCTTGAGCAAAGAGCCAGCATCACAACACCTACAAGCATTGCCAAGTTACTCCCAACAATATCCTTGCTGCCATAATGCCAGCAATCTGTTCTAACCCTGCTGCTGCAAAATTGCATTACAGGCAGAGGGATGTATGGACCCAGGCGTTTAGGGAATATCATCCACCTGTAGATACAAAGACCTACACACAACCAGACTGTGAGCAGACTCTACACCTCTTCTGTATGATGACGATTACCTCACTATTTTGGGACAATCAGCCTCTTAAAAGAAGGCCAAGGAACGATGGAGATACTTAACCCAATAATATATCACAGTCCTTTAAAAGTCGGCAAACATGATCTAAGTTGTTCTCTACATTACTGATTTTGCAGGCAGTATCTTTTTTAGTGTCATAGACCCACATATTTTTGCAGCAGCCTCCCATACCCATTGTATCACCTTCAACTTCATCCCTCTGCATGTCAAAAGAAAACTCATTGCTACTTGCTAAATGTCTCTTAAAATAACATTCTATTCTCTGACACTGCTACCAAAAAAAATAATTAAAACAATAGATCAGCATCCCTCACTCTAGTCAATGTTACCTCTCCTGCCCCACTCATTAAGGGAATTAGTCACCACTGGACTATCTCAGTTTGCTAATGGGCACAGAGCCAGATACTGCATCCTTGTTCGTATTGCATCATTTGTTCCTCAGCAATAGGAGTCCTACCTCACATGAGATGAAGTAAAACATGGGTAAAATCTTTGAGATGTGGCCCACAGGCTCCAGAAGACGACAGCAATAGTTAAATTTTAGCATACTGCAAATACCATGGTTCTTCTCGGTTACATTTCTTGGTATACAATATAGTAACATATGCTACATGGAAGTGAATCGTAAAGGCCAACTTCTGCTCTTGGATTCAGATCTCCTTGACTTCAGTGAGACTGCAGAGCAAGGGAGCCTGGTGACACCTGTGAGCAGCAAGTAACCATGGCAAAGTCTCCATGGGGGAGCCGACAGAAAGATCAGCAGACGATTCCTGAAGGTTTCTTGTGCTTCATGTAAATTGTCACACTGTGGCTTGTTTTAGCCATGTTTTGTGTGGTGAACATGTACGTGTACACCTTGGACTCCTTTTACACATTAGTATGCGTTAGAATAAGGCAAGTGAAGCCTACGGGCCAAAAAACTAGAAAATCTGCACGTCAGAGAGACATAGCAATAAAAGAAAAGAGATGGAGATAGATGATGGTGGGAAAGAGCAAGAGAGCTGGTGCAAAGCACCTCTTTTTTTCAGAAGGTTTTCCCGTTTCATCCTTCCCCATTTTTTCTTTGCATTTCTTTTTTTTTTTTTTTTTCCCTGGATTCCTTTTCTGTCTTCATTCCCTGATCCTCTGCCTTTTTCTCCTCGTTACTCTGTGCTTGATCGACTGTCAAGTTAGATATGAGAAGAGGGAACTATCTTTGAAAATGTCGAAGAGTAACTGCAAAAAGACACATATTTGCACACTTTACAGGAAACATGTTCAACTCTACACAGATAGAATCCAAGATACTGAGGTACAGAAAAGTAATTAAAGAAATCCTCCTCCTTTCTGCTCTGCAATCACTAAACTATCACTAGCACAATTAAAGCACAAGATGATTGAAACTTAAGGATGAGTCTGACCACTCAGCACTGTGTGAATGAAAATAACGAAAGCCAAGTCGCAATGTTTGGAGAGTGACTCCTGCCCGTAACTGACTCAACTAGACCAATAAAGTGCACATGGCTTAAGGAAGCTTTTCTCATTGTCAGGAAATTCCCCTTCAATTGCTGCACCCCTTCAACAGGACCAACAAGCATCCCAAGGGTTGGAAGGTTGTAGAGGAGCTTTCCTCAGGTGCTGCTGAGCATTTACTGTCTTTTCAACAGAATCAATCAAAACCCCGTGAACTGCAAATAAGCAGCACTACGTTTAACATCTCTGTGCCAGGAATTGAGGATGTTGTTCCCCAAAACATCACCCAATCTTCTCTCGGGAGCCCTTTCCAACACCCATCTCAGCTAAAAATACAAGGCTTGCAACATCTGAAGTTAGAACTGATTGTTCCTGACTCACAATCAGCTTGGCTTGAGAACCATTATTTATGGGTGCTAATAAGAAGGAGTTTGAGGTGGTTTTCTCAGCCAGTCCATTGCCAGGACTCCGCCTGCCAGCAGCAGGGACCAGACACTATTTTGCAGCATTCAGAAAGCTGGGCACGGTGGGCAGGGACTGGGAAGGCATGTGAAGAATTTCGGTAGAGCCCCAATATATTTTCTCTACCTTTATAATGCAGTAATTTCGTAAAGGGTAATGAAACTTTTTAAATATAGTAGACCCAAGTAACAATGACAAGTTTGTATTTTATCCTTTTATTTACAGTAAAGCTCATGCTTTAGGGGTGCCAACCTTCTAACTCCCGGCACAACCTGCTCTCCTGCTGCTCTTCCAAGGGACCATGGATATTTTTGTCAACTTCTTCTCCTCCTCTTGAAATGTACGGAAAAAAATATCAAGCTTATACACTAGCTGAAATTTTGGGGAGATAGTAGTTCTTACAGGACATTATTCTTGGCTCACATCACCACAGTAGGTTGGAGTTGGGACAGTCCACAAGGTCATAAGCCAGTGCTCGGCTCCATCCATCATCTTTCAGCAAGTCAAAGGGCTTCATTGCGTGTGGCTTCAGTCCTGGGCCAGCAATGAACCAGATGAGAGGTCTAATGGCTGCTGTATGTAGCCAGCCAGCTACCCCAGCCATGCTTCCCAGCTAACCTGCTCACAATACAAGGCATCGTGAAAATTTTACTGACTCCGAGGAAGACTGGTATACTCCACCTCTGGAGCTGCTTCTTGCTTCAGCAAAGGATAAAGGAGAATTAGTGGCAATATTCTGAGAATGAAAGCTGTATTTTTGCTTGATTATGTACACAATAGGAGGCAGCAAAGGAGGAAATTCCAGATACAGTAGCTTTACAGTAAGTACAAAATACTTACCACAGAATGCCCCCAGTAATTCATCCAGCTCAATATAGTAAACCCCTTCAAGTTGTCACGCACAGGAAGCATAGAAATTAGAGAAAAAGACAACATAAGAGCATCCAGAGTCTACTTTCCTTCCAACATTCATTTCTATACAGTGATCATCTTATGACCTCCTTAATTTTAGAGTTCATTTATCCACCAAAGCAGAACAAATCTCTTTCTTTTCAGTCAGGGCCAATCTTTTTGCTTTGTACATAAAACTCTACTGTATTGTCTGATATTAAGCTTGTCACTAGATAGCATATGCCCAAAGTACGTATTATTTCAGGTGGTTGTAGTAATGACAAACCATAGAACATCAGCTGTACTCATAATTTGAAGAGACTGCTTCTGTAATGAAGACAGGAGCTTGAATATAACAGAGCAGTTTTGTTTCTAACAAGTAGCTTCTTTTTTAAAGAAAAAAAAATTCTTTGAGACTTAAAAACCAATTCTGAGGCATCATACATAAGCAAAATCTGTCACTATGGATTTCTTGGCAGTGTTTGTGATATAAATGTAGTTTTCCTTTTGTTCAAATGACCAAAAAGAATTGTATACAAGTATACTTCTAGATACAAAAGGTGCAGTCAGATTCTCGTCTGGGTTGTATGATACCCACTGTTACCTGCTTTAAGTTCTCACAGAGGTTTTTAGAAACCTTTTTCTCCTGCTTGTACAAGTTGTTTCTCACACAAGTAGCATGCTTCCTAGTGGAAACTCGCAAGGCTGAAGAGCATGCAAGCCTAATGCTTGCTCCTCTCCGTGAAAACTTTAGAGTGTAGAAGAAAAATCTGTTACTCAAGAATTTATGAAAAGTGGAAAAAGTGATGTGAGTACAGCTGCAGGAAATTCATTTTATAATCTGAATAGCTGCTCAAGATTTTTTAATAACAACCACCTAGTTTTAATGGGGACATTTTCATATTGCTCATTCTGTATTCCTGAATAACCATCTGATACTTTGTTTGTCAGAAGTACTTGCAATATCATTTAAATGAAGTAAAACCATTCATTTTCCTTTTTTTCCACCTCAACAAGATTTGCCTTTTTTGACTCTGAAAAGCCCATGCGCTTATGCTTGTCAGTCCTCTCAAAACACTGTGTGAAGATGTTCAGTAAATCCCAAATACACCTTTCTACCCCACTAAGGCCATCCATCATCGTTTGCTCTCCGATATCAATCTTCGCCTGTCTCTGTTTGCACTTGGTACCAGAAGGAGCTTCAAGAAGGTGACCCGCATGACTCCTATCTTAAGTTATCTGCTGTGGTCCCAGAAGTGATTCATGATCATATCAAATCTATCTCCCCGGTGCTGTTTTGTCCTTAAGGCTTCAGCAATTGCAGAGACTGACTAGAGACTCCAATCAACCATCTGGTGTCTGCCAACTGTAGTGTCTAGTCAGGTTACACTGAATGCAAAGAGAAATGTGGTTTGTATTTGGATCCCTAATACGCTCATCTCTTCCCGTGGGCCAAGCAGAATATTAAGCAGTTGCAACTCTAAAAGGCTGGGATGGCAGCGGAAGAAAAACCTTAGATTTAAAAAGTATATTTGAAGTCAGCTTTAAAGCTTGGCTGCATGGCAGTGGTAGTATAACGGACACAGTAGCTCTGTACTGGCAAAGGATGGATGTAATAAGTGATGGGACTTTTTCCATCAGTTCTTTCTACAATTTTATTTTTTAATTGTAATTTACCTATTTGTATGTGATTAGAATGTTGTTAAGAGAGTTCATTTTTTCCTTTGAACTCTGCTTGTCCTCTAAATAATAAAAAGGAAATACTAGAAACCTGAAAAACTCATTCTATGCCTTTTGCCAAATATTTTTCAGAGCAGGCTGCATCAGCCCGTGCCTTGCAGAGACTGTTTTACTCTGTGTATTTTGAGATGAGCCTTCCCTCCTAGATCTCTCCCTTTTCCTTTCTTTCCTCCCAAGGATACCACACAACTGGAAATAACAAATGCTTTTGCCAGACCCAGTCTTACCACATTACTGCCACGTGAAATGTCCTATTAGTTTATAAGCCCTTAATAATAAGCTTCTTACTCAGCTGGTTTCCCTCTACCATGACAAGTTTCATCACGGGCTTGCACAATCACAGCAGCCAAGTGCCTGAAGTGGCCATTTGGGGAACTATTTTTCAGAGGTGGCAAGACTATCTGATTATGTGCTTCTAGGCAGAGGGCACTACGGGCATGTCCTCCGTGGCATTTTGGTGCACCAGTGTCCCGTCCTTGAACACCAGAAGCAGTCATTGCATCCTTGAACTGCAATTTTCATCATACCACTTGCTCCTGAGCTTTGTGCATCAGCTGTTCACACGCTAATTTGATGGGTAATATCGCCCATGGGCTTCAAACTGGCCAGGAACGTGCTGTGGGATTTTCATCATTTTCACTGATTGCGATATGAACCATAAACTGCCATTATATTCACTATTTTATTTCTACAAACTAAAAGAGCAGACACAGGGCAGCTGCCCTGCAGGACACAGCAAGGTAGCCGTGGACTTGTTGGGTTTAAGCCGGAGGGAAAGCCAAGCTGGCCATAGCAGCGCTGGTCAACTTGTGTGGGATGATGACGATGGTGTCTATGGGGGTGCATCTTCACCCATGCCCCCAACAATCCCTTTCACTCAGGGACAAGGGAACAGCAGGGGAACTGCTGGCTCTGGAGGGATTTTCCCTGCACGCCCACCTGCTTTGCAACCTCCCCAGACTCGGGCTGAGTCTTGTCCTTCAACCCAGCCTGACCTTGATGACCAGAATTCAGCCATTAAGGCGGCAGGATCTGATAAGCAGTCAAGGTTTAAATACCTGCTCCAACTGGTACAGAGCAAGGTTTTGAGCCTGAGGCTCCCAAGCCCCAGGGGAGCACCTCATTTACTTGTCTGGTCTGGTCCTGCCTCCCTCTCTGCCCCCGACTGAGATCTGAAATTTCATCCAAGACCTGACAAGCCTTCCCAATCAGAGTGCTGTTGAAAGTGTAAGCGTCTGGACTTAGATTCAGCCTGAAAAACGAACTTTCCCACAGAAGCTGGATTTTTATAAAATTACCTGGCCAGACCTACTCAGGTTTAAGACCACAGTTAAATCTCAGGTTCCTGCTTGTATCTGTTCTTCAAAATTTATTGATCAGTTTTGCCTTTTGCATCAGGGTAAATAAGGAATATCTCTGCCTGCCAGGGGAGATGTAGTCCAGTGGAGGCACAAGTGGAACAAGAATAAACAATTTCTCATCAAATTATGGAGGGCGGACAGTTTGCTCTTCCATTTGATACCATATAAATTCTCCTTTAGGACATATAGATACAGACAGAGGCTGAAGTTTTGGATTGATTCTTATTTTGCTTACTCAGTTTGCCTGTCTTTTTTAAGGAAAAATGCCTGCAGTGAAGTCTAGCTAGAAAACAAAAGTGAACTATGATTTTTAACCAAGCACAGAAAATTATAAGAAATCAAGCTCTTAACTTCTGAGAGCAAGCTCCTCAACACCAGCCTGTTGAGATCAGTTTATCAGACCTCTTCATGTGCTAGAATTTAACCAGGGCTGTCCACCTGTCACGCACCTCCAGAGCACAGTTTTGTCCAAAAGTAAAACCCCAAAACAACTACAACTGCAATGATAATAAATCCTAGGGAGGCAGTTCAGACTATATTTACTATATACCATCTGCACCGAGCCCTGAGAGACATTATGTTCCACATTCCCTGTCTGTACTACGGAGAGCTTTTCTGGTGTGTAAACCATCATTTATCCTGTCTTTGATTCCCTTCATGTGACCTTTTTCAGAGTATGGCAGTATAACATCCCTGCTATGGCAGGCTCCGAGACCATTTGAGGACAGGCCTCATAAAGCCTGCCTTTAACATTAATCGATCACTTTATTACGGAAGTAAATCAAAGCAGTTAAACTCAGGTCTTCTGGGAGTTGAAGGTCAAACAGCAAAAAACAAACTTTATTCGGGGAAGAACACAGAAAAATTCTTTCAGCCCCATGCCTTTGTTCTTTGCCTTAAAGGCATGACAAAAGCACGTACTACGCACATCATTTAGGAAAGTGCGAAAGTAAATATACATTAATATACACAAAGTGTTTGCCTGTGTCTCATCACCTCTTCATCTCTTTATTCCAAGCAGTTTTGTAAAGCCCTTCTTTCCTGTCCCGGAAAGTAGAGGCTGGAGAGAGGGGGTGACCGAGGAGAGAATACAGACCCATTGCCTTCCCGGGAGCTCGGCTGCAGAGGCAGAGGAAAGGAGGAGCGAGTGGTGCAGAGGAAGGCTCTGGCAGATCTGGTCTTTATTCATCATTGCCCTACACCGTACCTTCACTGATGTGTTTTGAGAAGTGCAGGAGGACCTCCACACCTGTATGCACAGAGACTGCAGGAGCAGGGGTGCAGCTGTAGGTGTAGGTGAACATATAAATGTTTTCAGAGAGGAAATTCAACTTAAAGAAGTTTTATAAATAAGAAAATCTGCAACTTTAGTCTTCCCTCACTCTGTAGGGCTGGATAAACCAACAGTCAACATTGCTTATTACCATCTTCTACCTAGCCCGGAGAGATATCCCTCTGTGGCAACCCAGCTTCTCTGTGGTCGCCCAGACACAAGTGGTCTCAGCGCTTTATTACTGTGACCTTCTGTATCTTTAACTAAAACCGTGAGGCTTGAAAAAGTGACCCAAGACTGAGTGATAGGGCTGTGTGAGACACAGGGCCCAGCAGAAAACTGCTGCCTCACTGCGCGCCCAGCTCGAGGGGATGCCGATGCCCAGGACTTGCTCCTTCCCCACCAGCTGCAGTGCCCGAGGGGCTGCCCACGATTCCCCACCCCGCAGGAAACATCACCTTTGCCTGGCAAGCACACGCGAAGCTTTGGAAAGCTGGCCCTTGCCACGTTGGCAATGGGACAGAAGAGCAAGAGCAGTTGCACGGGTGAGGATGCCCCCTGAGCGTGAACAGCAAGCTGTCTGCCGGCCAAGGGCACATGAGCAGAGACTTTAACATCACCTTGGACCAGTCTCTAATTTCTGTGCCTCCATTATCCCTTGTGGAAATGAGGGGCATCAATTTTTTTTTTTTCCCTGTTTTTCCCCTTTCATTTGTACTGTTTGTTTTAAAGACAAAAGTCCTCAGCACCGACTTTGCTTTTAGCCTTGCATTCTTCAAGCCCTGTGATCTGAGGTTGAAGTGTTTCCTTGAATTGTTTTGCTTTTTTGACTTACCTTGGATTTTTCAGGGCTTTATAAACACACAGGCACACCCAAATGGCAGAGGAGGGTGTTGGTCAGTAATGAGCTTTCTAGTCAGGGGAACCTGCCAGTTTAATTTGTTTCTTTGTAAGACACAGCCATTTTTTAAACACAGAAATTTGCTGACATAGTACGTAATGTGAGTGCAAGCACTGATCACCTATTTAGCACGCTAAAAAGAGTGCCAGACACTTTAAAGAACGCATGTGAAGATGTTGTCCCGGTCCTGAAGTGTCCAAAATTTAAATGTAGACATGTGGTGACACAGGAGAGTAAAGCATCGCTGGAAGCAGGCAGGGTTAGGAGAGGCAAAGGTTACAAAATAAGATGATGCCACTGCTCTTATCTTGGCATCTCCATTAGAAACATAATAAATAAGCTTATTTTAATGAGATTAGAGCAACGGTTGACTCACAGACAAGGTAACCACTCAGGAAAAATGTGCATGTGAAGGAAGTGATTCCCAGCCCCAGGAAGCAAGACCCAAGCGTTTATGGGCAAAATGACAAATAGACTATTGTAAGCGAAGCTGCGACTGGAGTGAGAAACGCAGGTAAATTTATGATAGATCACAGAGACAGAAAAGCAGGCAAAGAAGAGTTATATAGAATATATGTATCTATTGTATCTGTTAATGGAAGGCCGAGCAAGGAAAAAGAGCACTGTCAGTTTGAAATATAATACATTTCATGGAGTTATGTTTTCCTATTTTTAAGTGATTTCATCTCCTTTTCTTTTATGCAGTGAATCATCTGAAAAGAACAGGGAAAGCTGACTGCACTATTAATTAGAAGAAAATTGAAATATAAAGTTCTATCAAGTACACAGCGCTGAAACCCCAGAATAAGTACACATATTTCCACATCTCTGTCAATTACAGTAGTATTAAAAGTATTACCAGCAGATAAGAAAAATCAGAAAAAATATGTTTTCAGAATCACAGTGACCCTTTTAGGCCTGAAGTGCTGGGAAAGGGAGTCGACTCAAAGATGGGATAATGCTGCCAGTCAGTGCGAGAAAGGTCATTTTTCTGAAGAACTCTATGAAATTTAGCCAGGTTGATTGAACAGCACAGTGTGGGTCACCAAGTTCAAGAGCAAGACTGCGTGAGCAGTCACAGAATGGTAACTATTACTCTAACCACAGACACAAAGGAGAACTAAGGCTGCCCTAGAAATTACAAGTTCTTAGTTACCGTCATTTCTGACAGGAGGCATCCATAGCATCAGCGATGGGCTCCAATCCTAAACTGAGCATGGGAAATGCAGTGCTCATTTGAATTAAAGCAAGGGTCCAGCTCCAAACATTACAGCTAACTCCTCTTTTGAGACAAGTGCAATAGGATGCTTTGGCTCCAAATCCCCCCTTATTTCTAGCAGGAACATCAATCTGAATCTGAATGCTGTGTCTGGGCCCCATATCTCCTAAAAGGATTTCTGGTTTGGTTTGGACAGGCATCCAAATCCCAAACGATCTGAACCTCTGGGATACGCCCAATTAAGTTGGAAATATTTATAGCAGGACCTCCCGAAAAATCTTGGTGCTTTCTAATTCTTAGTAGGTCAAGGAAACAGAGGACTGAATATTCTAATATTTCCATCCCATTGACAACCTCAAATTCAAGGGTCCAAGGGAAAGACAAAAAATACGGAAGATTTTGTCTGAACTGTCTCAAATCTCAGCAAAAGGTTCTGCTGGGTTTTGCTTTGAGTATTAGAGTGAAAACTTGACT
This sequence comes from Cariama cristata, assembly GCF_000690535.1. NCBI lineage: Eukaryota > Metazoa > Chordata > Aves > Cariamiformes > Cariamidae > Cariama > Cariama cristata. Next base: position 58,274 of record NW_009596405.1, read on the forward strand.
TATTATTTCATCTCAACGGGCTCATACACTACGTTAACAGTCAGTCAGTGTTGGAGCGCTTCCCTCTGTATTCACATGTGCATGTAAATAATTCCAATAATTTCCCCGGACACAAATTCCAGCTAATGGTTTGTTTCTAACTATAATTTTTGCCTCTGTGCACGCTCTCTCCCCAACATGCCATTTCAGCGATATAAGATTTTTTTTTTTATCTTCTTGCAAACTGACAATGAAGATACATTCCCAGGTTAAAAAAGAAATTGGCCAAATTTTTCTATCAGGATTCCCACCTGAAACAGTCCTCTCTACCTGAAAGGTATAAATATGCATCTATCTGGCTAAGCTAAAACCTACTGAGCATTCAATGTGTGGTTTGTTCTTGATGTGGCTCTTCTACAAAGAAAGACACCGAGTTATTTTGTCTCACCACTCACAGTCCTGGCTCCTCAGATTTCAGTGTCCCCCAGACTGCTAAAGGCCAAAGCCTGAGTTTACTGGTAAATCTTAAAAAAATAATTTCCCTTGTATTTGCATTTAGATGTTCAACTGGACTGCTAGCCACTACCCCTAAAAGTATTTACAGTCTTTACATATTTGATGTGCAACAAAACATGCTCTTTTTGTGCTGCTCTTTTGCATTTGCTAAAATGTTTCTGATTTGCTGGATGAAGTTTAATGAGCAGAGTTCATGCACTTTAGGGCGCAACTTCCTATAAAAACAGACAGATTTATTAAAATGCTAGCACTCTAGGTAGGAAAACTAAGCTTAAATGTTGGCTTTGAGACTGGCAGTCCAAAATGACAACACTTGCAAATGGACCCGCTCGTACACCTATGTGCTGTAGCTCCACTGGAATAAAATATGGCCAGGAGGGCTATTTTCATGATATACTGCGTTCATAATCAATTTTTAGATAATCTGTTCCTCTACTTAAAAAATAGAACCTTTCAGCAAATGTAAAACACCATTGTTTAATGAAAAATATATAATAACTAGCTTGGCAAATGTTGTATGTGAAATTTCAACAGAAACCATAAATTATATTAAATGCCCAATAAAAATGTTCAATCAAAAACTCATTTTAAGATACATTGTTAATGAACTGTATGAAATGATGCTTAATCAAAACCCGACATCTTGCAGGGGAGAGAGATTCCACAGGACCTCAAGAGCACTATTGTTCTGAACAAAAGATAACAATAGAACAGGGTAATTAATAGTCTGCACTCCCGTGGCATTCTCCAGGGAATTTCAATTTCAAAATGAGCTCCATTGTTTTTCAAGAAAGCAGAAATTATGCTGCGTGATACCGTTAATGCCTTGAACTTCATCAAACATTAAGACATCATTTGTCAGGCAGGTTTTGTTTGCTCTGGAGTTTTGATCATTCCCCCGTTTAAAGTTGCTGTGTGAAAAAGAGAAGAAACTTTTCCTGTAAAATCTCATTTTGTAAAAGCAGTGCAGTGTCCTTATCTTGTCTGTCTGTCATTTTGCAATTCTCAATTTACATAAAACAAGTTAAAGAAAACATCTAGAAAGAGTTCTTCACCATAGCAGTATTAGTAAGAGGTTCAGCGTGGGTATATCGATACGCACAACAGATTTTCTTATTTGGTTCCCTTTCAATTGGCACCCTATAATGAGCATGTCATATTCATCATATATACATTTCTAAATTTTCCTAGCCAAAGATAGAAAACGCTACTCTTTCTAGCAGAGCAGAAGAGGGGAGTAAAGTGCTACAAGGACAGCGTACTGAAATTCTCAAGTCATCCTAATTACTGTCAGCATTTACAGTTGTAAGTAGTTTCAAATTCAGTTCTGTGTATATTTTTTCCCCTCTTAAATCTTCCTTCCTTGGAGCAACTTGGAAACATTCATTTTCTAGCAATGTAATTTTTCAAAACAGTCATAAGTGCTATTATTACTATTAATCACGATATTCATGTTAGCACAAAAATGGATTTACTGAAGAGCAGAGGAAGATGCAGCCCCCTCCCCTTCTTTTCATTTCTGCCTCCCACTCTGAGCCATTCTCCTACTCACTCAGCCTGCAATGCTTAGGACGAGAAAAAACACAAACGTACTATTACCAACAATGCCGGAACAGTATTAATGCCTTGAAAGTTATGTTTCCTCACAGGAAAGTCAAGTTTTTACACTGGACTTGGGCTCCCTGGAGACCACTGGCAGCTGACTGAGTTCCAGGCGGAATCTGGGGTGCAAATTTGGAGCACGTCGGCGGTGCCGTGGCTGCTCCTCAGATGGGCACTCGCACCCAGCGGGCATCTTTCCCTTTCCCATGGGGTCCCAACACATCCACGGTCACTGACAGGAGACTGACTGACGCCCCACAAATTCACACTCCTGCTTTTTTATCCCTGGCAGTATATCTGCATCCTTAAGTGCTTTTGAGAAGTTGTCCCACCGTCACCTAAGTGGAGCAACTCCATTTGATGGGGTGGGAAGTGAGAAAGCCCCTGTGGAACACAGCTTCTCCTGGGGACTTCCAAGTCTGCCAGTGTGTGAAAAATGGATTTATATTAAAGACAGTTAGATGTGACATGTTCCCACTATGAAAAGCCCCTTTTAATGCATTTTTTGCTGGACTGGAGACAGCTGTACTGAAATGAGCAAACCAGGGAGGCTGTGAAGGGTATTGTACGGCTACACAGGACAGCTTTCTGCATGCCTGGGTGTACCTGTCTCGGTGCAGAGAAATAGTTCAGATTACTAAGGTTAGAAAAGCCCATTGGGATGTCGATTTTGCTGACAGAGGCATTACTATGTCAACAGAACGCAACATGCAGCATGTCAGTAGTAGTGGTCTTATTTTCGTTGTTTCCAGGGATGGGAACGGCATTTTGGGCTCGCTTTCTGAAGAGCCCGGCGTCGGGCTGACGCAGACAGAGGAGCCATTTCTTCCATCTGCTGCGGAGGCAGTCTGGGTCCGGGCCCGAAACTCAGTCCCGGCGGGGAAAGGGGCCGGTTGGCTCCTCGGCTGCGGTAAGGTGCACCTCAGCAGCTCTGTGCTGCCAGAAGGGCTGCTCCTGCTGGGGTTCGGGGTCTTTATTCCACGGTCAAGTGCAGGCAAATGAAGTAAAACTATGTGGAAATTCAGGAAATACAGAGTAAGCCAAGGAATTACTGCATTCATCAATCTTTGTGTGTTTTCTGAAAAAATTCCTTGTTTTTTTTTCTTTACTTTTGCTCCTTATAAATGAATGCATGTACACAGAGAAGTGTGAAGAGCTTAGATATGCAGCCAACGTAAGATGCAAAAAACCCCCTGATGTGGCAAGGGAGAAGACCAGATCTCTCATACTTCAAAGCTGTCCTTTAACTGCAAGACCACTTTTCTGCTCTATCTAGTTATCAGTTCCAACACTTTCCCTCAAATTTCTACACAGTAAATGTGGTCCCATTGCTATCTTTATTCCTTAAATATCTAATATAATTGCTTTTCCTATTTCCTAGGCAGTATTCTTCCCAACTAGTCATTTAAATGGATTTTCAAAATTTTTTTCTTTCCAGTAATGAATGTCACTATACTTTTTCTTATTTTTAATTTCAGATATGATGAACCATTCTCTTCCATTTTTTAACCTTTACTTATGATTTCTTTTTCATACCTTGCAGCATCTTATAAAATATAAAATAAAAAAAAATGCAATGAAACATTCAGAGGTTTCTTCGCCTTGTGAGTTTTGGGAGATGCAACGTTGTACTGAAGTTCCAGCCTGCATTTTATTACTTCCAAGAAGGTGCAAAGAATAACAATAAACAGCTGCCTGCACTTGTAAGCTGACAAATAGAACGTGTTCAAAGGTCCTCTCACCTCAATTTTGAGTCACAACTGGATGCCTCCAAGGCAGGGATGTGGACGTTATGATATGTTGTCATTCTTCTTTGCATATGGAAGTTCCCTGGTCATTAATTTAAATATACAGTGCCCATACAGTCTTGACTGATTATTGAAGGGGACCAAAAGCTCTTGCATTCTCACCGAAATGATTCGCTGCTGCCACCACAGCCCCAACCAGCCGTGCTCACTTTTGCTTTTTGGTTTTTTTTCTTTAAGGAAAGACATACCGTGTTTTAGTGTCTGTGGTTGTCTGAGTCTCTGCGGTGATTTCACAGCATACTTTCCCACCTGTCTTGTTCCACTCCCTTTTTCCTGCCCATCAAGATCTTCGTTACAGCATTCTTTCTCTTAGTCATACGCATTTCTTCTAGGTTACATGAGCACATACTACTTACAGCAACCAGGAAACTAAACGAGATACCATCGGAAAACTCTGGTTCGAAGCAGTTCTCTCCCTCTTCCTCGATTGCTTAGGATGGCTGCTTAGGATTAGCTGCTGCTTACAAGTGTGCCTGACAGTGAGCACAACTGTACCTGATGCTGGAAGTACCACCAGGGCATCGCTCTCCACAACAGAGATGGGTCTGCAAATGAAGGACCTGGGAATTAATTCTGGGTTTACAGCACTTCCCTGGGAAAAAAGGAGTGTTTCTGGATGTTTGAGGAGTGATGCTCTAAGAGTGTGCTGGAATTAACAGTGAAAAAGGGAAATGGTACAGGCTAGTCTTTGTTGAAATATAGAAAGATATTTAGATGTGTGTATTAGCTGAAGAGAAAAAATAGCTGGTGACATATTATTAGGCTTTTTAGTGATGGCGTGCCACTAATAGGCTTAATACAGACCATGGCAGGGGGGTTGGAAGGAGATGATCTTTAAGGTCGTTTTCAACCCAAACCATTCTGTGATTTTATGGTTGTATATTCTTGCCATCCCAAAGGTAATCCTAATGTTCAAAAGCAAAAGAGTCTGTATGAGTGTAACTTTGGAAGACACCTACAAAATACTTTGGGAGAGAATTAATGTTCCTAGGTAAGGTTTGGGCTTTTACTGGTATATATGAAATGTCAGTCACAGGGAACAAGTCCCTTGAAAGCTCATGAGTCAATAACGAGCTGCCTTCTGTTTAAAATAAATCAAGGTTCAAATGCAATGGATTTAAATATGCCACTGTTAAAACACATAGAATGAAACACAATTCCACTGAAAATCCATGTCTAAACAGAAGACAACGCTTCACTGAGCATTTATGCAGATTTCAAAAAAAAAATATCTATGCCAAAAGCTAGCAGACAATGAAGCTGTAAACAAAGAGAAGAAGCAGTGGGAAGTGTGTGAAACCACAAAACACAGATGAATGTCTAAAAACAGACTGGCAAATTGGAAATGTGCAGATCTTAGAGACTCAGTGCAGCAAACTCAGGGTCACAGTACAGAAGGAATGAGGCAGTGGACGCACACTGCTGCATGAATAGAAATAACAGAAGGTTCAGCTATAATAGCACAATGTATTCACAAAGGTTACCAGCACGGAGAAATGACATCAGGATAAAGATTAGTGGATATTTGGATATTTAGTGCACATTTTCTTTTAATATCCATAAAGATATTTGAACAGGTAAAACTATTCAAGCTTACCACAGTCATTGTCTAAAAACTAGCCTCATTTTGTCGATTAGTCATGAACGTGCAAGATGTGTGTATGCATTAAAGCAGATAAAATATTTACAATTCTAAATTGCAGATACAATGTCCCACTACTGCTTGCTTTCAAACTGTGCCTGAATCTTAAATTGATCGTGTAGATATTGAGGTTGGGAACGGTCTGACTTCCAGTGCTACCAGCATTAAGCCAGAAGATGTAATGGAAGGATACAGAGATTCATTTCATAAAGCCCAGCAGTTTCCTAGGGAATACAAGATTAAAGTGAATCCTCCACTATGAGCACCACAAAATATTCTTCTTGCACTAAGACAGATTGGCTAGCAAGACTCTTAAAGACTGAAAAACATACAAAAGCTCCATGTCAAAAATAGAAAAAGGCATGCATGAGAGAGCTGTAACTGCATCTAAGTCCATGATCAAGAATATGACTAAATGACTGTATCTGATTGTATATGTGCATTTATATCTGATTGTATATATACATTTATATATGCAGTTTAGGTTATACTAAATATTTCATATGAAGGATGTAAACACAGGTCTAGTTTCTTGTTCCATGTATTACATGTTCTTAAATCTTATTGCTTGTCTGCATTGAGTCTATAAATTTCCTTTGACTGCAGCACACTTTCCAGAGGACACCACATCTCGGAGACATTCAGTTGTGGTAAAACCACCCCTTTCCTTCCACTCCCACCCAATGGCTCTTGGTAGCACACCTTCCTTCATCAGATAAAAGCACCCTCGGCACCCTCATTTTTCCCCGGGAGCATACGTGTATGCAGTCATCTTTTTCCTTTATGATAATTTAACTAGGCTGAGCTCTTTAAATCTCTTGGCTTATTTACAAGGCCAAGCTGAGCCATTCCACGGAGCACTTGTCACCATCACTAAATGAAACTCCTGCAGCAGGATCCTACCCTTATGTAAGTGAAACCAGAAACCGCAAATACAAGCTCATTCTATGATAAAAGCATGGATAAATAGTAAACTCATTTACATAAGGGTTTGGGACTAAATGGGTCCAAGAGGGCAGTCAGTAATTGATACAAACAAACCTCTAATTCTCAGGAAAACATGCATGCAAAAAAAAAGGCATGCCCAGGACATTTCAGCTGTTCTTCCATCAGCAACATTATGCCTGAGTTTTGACTAAAACCTCATTAAATTTGTCAAGGCAATGTCCAGTCTCCAGAGAATAATATTATGACTGTAGAAATACAGTAATGGCGAGAAACTCGGATTCAGAGACAGGTATGCCAGCTGTTGGCACCTGAAACAGGCTGTGGCCGAGCATAATAATACAGAGAAGTCACTAGAGGCAGGTGATGAATGCAATATAACCGAGGGTTCCGTCTAAGCCAGATCGTCAGTTGTGTCCGTTTCTAGAGATTTTCTTTGGCCATTAATCAAAATGAATTCTGTGAACATTGTATTTCCAAACAGGAATGCTTTCTCAAATCTGTGCTAGTTCCAAACAAAACAGTGATGGATAACAAATTGATCTATATATGTGGAAGACTGGTTAGTCCGTGATCACTGAAAGACCATGTTAGTCACTCGTATCGTATGCAAAATATGAGGGCAGTCTCAAAATGTACTCTTCTTACTTGTATACAAATGCATTAATAGCTTTGCCAGTCTATATATATTACCTGAGAATACCAACACTAAAGTGCCTACTGAGAATTTGCTTTGGACTGGGAATAGAAGAATACTTTACATGCTTAAATTACAAGTTTATTTTAATCCGTATACTTCAGATTACCTTTCATGAATCTTTGTCTTCAGATTAGATAAGATTTGCCTCACTCTGAATTTTTCTGCTTCAGTCCATAGAGAAACTAAAAGATAGAGGAAATCTCTGTTACCATTTTGTGCTGCTTGTACTCTGAAACTACCTGAAGGCTTGAATATATGAATATTTGCTCTGAAGTTGACATGAAATGTTCCTGTCGAAAGGTAAAATATAGTGCATCGAAATGTTAGCAGAGAGGTGTCTAAAACCCACCTTAATTGTAAATTCAAGGGGGGTGTGTTCTCTGAAGCAGGTCCTGAGCTCCAGAAGCAATGATGATTTGGACCCACCATGGAAGTGGGGAGAACTGAGGCTGTGGGTCAGTAAAGGTTGCAGTATTTTGGGGATCACTCGACGGTTTTACAGTTGCCACCAACACACCGTTGTCAGTTCTGCTTAACCAAACACAGGGTGAAAATCTTCATTCCCTGCTGTGGGACCTCTCCTTTCAGAAGCAATGCATATTATTAGTGAAACTTTCCTATCATAGCTTTTCTGACTAGAAATTATTTCCTAGCTATAGTTATTGCCCCAGGCTAGGTCTACATTTTAAAACCTAAGTCTAGACTCACAGGCCTTTCTTCTGGAGCGCCAGCAGACAAGGAGGTACCGCCTGCTCCCCTTCCAGGCTTTGCATCCTCGGAGATCCCAAATTTCCCTGAGACTCTAATCCAAAAGGACTCCTCATTCCCTGCCATTTGTGAGTCCAGACAGACGCAGCTCCAGAAAACGGCGGTGGACATAAATGGTGTTACAACACATGGGCCTCTCCTCGACTGCTCATCGCCAGCCCCTGCAAAGGAGCTGTACGTGTGGGAGCCGCACGGTCTGCTCCAGACAAGACAACCCGGGTTATCGGAGGCCCGTGGTTTAAACCTGGAGCAATGACAGAGTAGGAGGCGATAGCTTTGGTCAGGGAGGTGATGGGAAGCCTGGGAAACTCCAGCAGAAGCTCTGGAGATGCCGTCCGGCTGTTGCCCCAGCAGCGTGGGGGCCTGAGCATCTCCTCACTGGGGCTCCTGCAAGAGCTGCTGGTCCTGCACGGCCGAGAAGCCGGGGCTATGGCACACATCCCTTGACTTACACAAACTTCACCTTATGCACAGTGCCTGCTACTGCAACAACATGTTATAGATGTCCTCCTGTGCCCTGCCCTTTGCTGTGGGGATTCATTCTTTTCTGGCTCACCAAAGACCTTGCTATTCGAAGTCGGTTGCGTCTGTTGTTTCTGATCGTCAGGATTGTTCTTCTGGACTGGTACAGAGAATGAAAAGAGAGGAATGCAATGTATTGATTTTTAAAAACATATTTATGATGTCTCTCAATCTACTTTAATAAAAGATTCTACATCAGAAGACCATGGTCTGCTTTTCATTCCTTTCACAAGACTGAGAACTTCCTGCAGTCCTTGCAATAAAGGCAATGATCAGTCTTCCTACTTCTGCTGCAACAGTTTGAAAGTAATTGGTTGGTGTTATTACTCGATCAACAGGCAGGGTATGAAATATGCTATAAGGAAACAAGGTTTCTGGCAATATATTTATAAATATGTTAAATGCATCTTTAGAATGCTTTTTTTTCCCAGTTCTTTACCATTCTTCCAAAATCTGTCTCCTTCATTGTTACCACAGCAATGCACGTGCTTACCTTGAATATCTCATTATCGTCTTTCGTACAAAGACCTTCAGGAGTTTAAAAGGAAAAAAAAGAAAAAAATCTCTTATTCAAAATAATCTCATCTCAGTAGACCATTTTCCTGTAGCCAGTCTGGGTGCAGTGCGAGTGTTTTGCAGGTGCATTCTTGCTGACCTTGGATATAGCAAATAGGTGTAAATGACATTCAGGTCTCTCTGCTGCTGTCATTATGGGTCCTTTGTTATACTGCAGGAGTCACATTAGCATTACACTGAGAGTACAGTATTGCAGGTGAAAGAGAAAACCGAACCTTATGGATATTACAGTATAACAGCTTTGGCTCAGACTCCTGAGGCATTGAGCCAAGCGATAACAAAATGTATGTTAAATTAAATACAAAAAACCTCCTACATTAGCATTAAGGACTTGACTTACACTCCTAAAGAAAAAATGTTATAAGTTATGTCCGCTTCTGTCTGAGTTTGGAATTAAAGCAATACAGGTAATTTAAACTTTAAAAAAATGGACAATTGCTTTGTTTGGTTTTGTATTGTGGGTTTGTTTCGTTTTGTTTTGGTTTTTTTTTTTACTTCTGCTTTGAGCAGTTTATAAACAACATATACTAGATTTTGGGTTTAGACCTTTGTTTGACCATCATAATTTTTTTCAGACAGGAAAAATTAAGGATCCAACCCATGATTGTTGCAATCAAATTCAGTGGACTCCGAAGCAGGCCCTGACAATCCAGGAACAGAAGTGAAACAAAATTTTGCCAAATGCACCAAAAGAGGACATGCTGGAAGATGGTTTCCAAAAAACCTTTTCACGGAGTTGTTCAACTCACATTAATTTCCAGCATTTCATGCATCCCTTGTAGGTTCACATTTTTTACAGTAAGAAATACAATTTTCCAATTGATAGAGTCTTGCTTAACCAAATAATTCATTAGGAAACGTTAAAAAATACGTGTTAGAAGATGGAGAATGAAAGTTATTAAGCATATACGAGTTCCCCTGAAAAGTATGGAAGGATTTACGTGAACAAACCACGCAGTATCTAGGCTTGTTGCAGAACGGAACTGTTTACTTGATTAGGAAACTTTAAAAAATACGCTTACGTGTTAGAAGATGGAGAATGAAAGTTATTAAGCATATACGAGTTCCCCTGAAAAGTATGGAAGGATTTACGTGAACAAACCACGCAGTATCTAGGCTTGTTGCAGAACGGAACTGTTTACTTGACGTGGTGTTCCTTTTTAACCATAGTCACATGCATATACCACAAGTAATCTCGATAGCAAGGTTTGTCTTGGAATATAAAAAAGGGACTGCTAAGAAGTCACTCCTCTCCTTCAAAAGACAGAACGAAGGAAATCCCAAAAGCTATGTAGTAATCTAGCAGGACTACCAGTAATCTAGCAGGACTTTCAGTCATTCTTCATCCACAGGAATGGAAAAAGCAAAACAGGATGTGATCAAATTATAATTCTGAACCTGATTTTTAAAAAATATTCTTAGCTTATTTTTTTTATTATTAATTACCGGATCTTGCGAACTGTTATGTATGTCACAGAAATGAGTCAGATAAGATGTTTGCTTATAATTAAACTGATAAAGAAACACTGAAATAATGTCCTAGTTCGATGAAAATTAATAAAAATGAAAACAGAATACATGTACTGACAGCAAATAATGTGAACATGCTTGAAAGATGTCAGGTAGCAGTCAAAAAGGACACTGAAACACCTGCAGCCTACTGATAGTCTGAATGGTCCTGCACATAGTGAAATGCTTATCTATCAACCTCTCTTATGGAAATTTATGTTTATTAAACTTATGGGAAAAGATCTTAGCTTAAATTGAAATTGTTACGTCCACCAGGAAACAAAAGTGCTCATGGGGCTTTCTTTGTTTATTTCTTCTAAATTGAATTCTAAGTAGAAATGAAAAAGCTTGGTATTTATTAAAAAAAAAATCAGATAGGAATTAACATGAAGAGAGATGAATTTCAAATAAAATCAATTTCTTATTGATATTGATTAACGTAATTCATCACAACATTGTATTTGTCTTCTAATTAGTGAAATACAAGAAGAAAAGGAAGACTTCTCTCTCAATATTTTTACTGTTTAATTTGCTTTTGCTGACTGTCACGAACTCTCACAGATGACAAAAAAAAATTACTCTTCCTAACCAACACTCTGTTTCTCCAATTGATCTTTGCTCTATTTTTTTTTTTTTTTCTCAATTGGGAGCAACCAGCATACAATAAAACGAAAGTCAATAAACAGGTCAGCTTCTATCCATCCCTGCGGCCATTCCTGGTTTTGTCTAAAAACCCCAAACCTCCAGTTGTACGGCAAATGTTCTGTCAAAAAAATAACGATGAGAAGTTATGAAAAAAGATTGAAGAAGCAGTAAGAGAGTTTGAAAAACACTAAAAATAGAAAATTTCAGATTGATCCTTGTGAAATGAAAAGGCAGCAGGTCTTTTTCAGGTACTATTCACAATGAGAGGCAAAGCCAAGCGCCTGAGCTTGAAGCCACCGTGGTGCTACCTTGGGTTCATTGTCCATGTTCATATTCTCATGCAGGGTAGAGAGTCCATGGGCAATCCATAGGGTCTTGTCCATTTTTATAAATGCCAGCCTTTTTTAACCTCCAAGTAGATCAGAGGATCACCCTGGTATAAGCACCTCAGCAGCATGTAGCCTAAACACACTTTGAAAGTAAAGTTGCATTGACTTTTCTCAATAATCAACAAAAGCTTCTATCTCCAGGGAAGTGATGGTGCTCTTAGGTGAGCTCATGTTCCTAGAGCAGCCTGGCTGAAGGTCCTCTGACATGTCTCAGGGCGTGTTTCAGATGCTTTTCTGCATTTAATGTCCTTGTGCCACAGCGGCTGTTGTCCTTGTTCATGCTGATTAGTGTGTGGGACAAGTCCATCCGCTGTGCGCTGAGTCACCGCATTAATCAGAGGTTTCTGCCTCTTGTCTCCTCCCGGCAAGGAGGTTGGAAACACACTTGGTATCCTTGAAAATGGGATCCAAGATGTGAACAGGATGTCGTGCTACTCATGCTCTTAATACCCTGATGTATGAGTCTCTTCATAGCATCTGCTGCACACGAAGATCCCTTTTCACCCACTTGCTTGCAGGGAGACAGCACTGATGTCTCACTGATGTAATTTCTCTAGAATCAGATGAGATGCACTGTTTGGCTGAAGGAAGCATCTTGGTTGCCAGCTGATTGACAGGTAGCGCTGACCTACAAAGTCTCAAATAGGCCTTTCCTGTGCTCATGTCCTCTTTTCTCCCTCTGTGAGTCCAAGGCAATGAAATAGTTTAGGCAGATAGTTAAGGAAAGTTTCTGGTTATGAGCGGACTTTTTCTAGGTTTCTGGAGTTCTTTTATGCAGTGATTGTTTAATAATTTATCCAAAATAAGGAAGGGATTGACATTTCCAAAACTGAACCAAAGGCATCATTGAATTTAGAATACAGTATACACAGACTCTGGCTCTGAACAGGTGGAGTAGGATGCGAACTCACTCCAAAAAGTACAGATTTTGGGTAGCTGCAGCCTCTGGGGAGCTGCTGGGTGGTTGGGTTTGAGGTCCCTCTCAGCCATTGTACTTGAGCTGCAGTGGGGAACTCGGGGTAGAAATACGTGTCTTTTGCACAGGCAGAGCAACATCGGTGTGACGGCTCTCATTCCTCCTCTAGCCTGTTCAGTTGCTTCCCCAATCAACATGTCCTTAATTAAAGGAGAGTCTTTGAGTAGCTTCATCTACAAGCCTTGGACTGGCCCAGGAGGCAGTTCAACTGAGTCATGACTCTAGGTGTTCTCACTATGCTCAGCAGTCCCTCTTGTAGGGTGTAACACACCAAGCACAACCAGTTAAACTAGCCTCAAGGTCTTATGAGTGACAATCAGGCTTTTTCCCCATTTTCTTTCAGCAGTAACAGCGGTGCGAACAATCCTGCCAAGAGGAGGTGGATGAGCCGCATGACTTTAAATTGCTGCAGATGAATTATTAATTCTCCGAGAGGCTTCTGGGAGTTGAAAGTTGGAGAGGAGATGTAACCTCCAAACATCTAGGGATCGTTGAAGAACAACTTGTTCCTGATAGGGACAGTGGGAGAGACAAGATTAGGAGAAAAGTGCTGACCTGGGGGCAAGTTGAGCACATCTTGCTTTCCTGGAAGGCTCTGAATTTGCTGGAGTTGTATGCAACCGTATTAAAAAAAGGGGCCTTACAGACGTTGGCCAGAAATGGTGCTAAACCAATCCTGACATAATTCTCTTAAAAGACTAGTGCATAATTGCTTGTTTCCTCCTTAACTTAAGAGTTGACCAGTAGTCCCCCAGATGAACGCAGTCAGAACCCCTCTCCCGTGAAAGCTGTCCATCCAGGCAGGCTGGCCGTATCAGCTCACATTCAACAGCCTTGAGTCCTGCATTTGTTTGCAACAGGAGATAATAACCTTTAGCCAAACAAGGCTGGCTGCAGCAGCTCCAGTAATCCTGCCCTAACCGATGTTAAAATAACAGCCTGCATGAAAATGCCAACCCTTGCAGGCACAGGCCAAAGTGTTAAGACTTAATGCTTGACAAACACTAGAGTCAAGGAATTCAAATTAAAAAGGGCTGGAAAATCTACATTATCATCATAACTGAGGGAGGGAGGGGGGGTGGTCCTAGCTGATCACTTCCAACCTCAGCACCCCTAGGTTCAGCTTGTCTGCAGCCCTCATTAAGACAATGGGTCTGATGAACTGCGTGATGGGTCTGATGAATTAGAGAATTAGTATCTTCCAATGAAGATTTCAGGGCAACTAGGTACATTAGCAAATTAATTTGGTACTTTATTTGTGCCAGATTCTGTATATTTCCATCAGCGCATCAGAAATTCAGTTCAAGTTCTGATACATGGTAACTCACTTTTGTATGTTGATGCATCATTTAAAGTTGATGCAGAAGAACAGAGTACAACATGTGTAACGTGGAGAGAGACCATGGAGTTAAGACAGAAAATCCAGATTTGCCACTAATGTAAATGACCATAACTTCACTGGAGCCCTCTAAAACAAAGGCAGCTTTAAAAATCCAGATCACAAAGTCACACCCAGCATTAGCTTTCATCCTCTAAACAATGAGCCACTGTCATCCGCTCATCATACCCGAAGGAGAAGAGAGGAAAGGGGAGCTCTGGTTGCAGAGCAACGCTTACATTTGCTTAGATATCCCCAATCTGGGGAGAGAGGGTAGGTTTCTATACATCAGCACGTTCATTTCTTTACCTTTCTAGAGACCCTGAAAATAGAAATGTCTGTGTATTGGTTTTTATAGGTGCTGCCTCAACCCTAGCATCAGGATTTCAGGGCTGGCTAAACAGTAAGTATAAGCCTTTTTTTAAGCTAGAGGTTAAGCTAGAGGTTACAGGTTAATTTAAGCTAGAGGTTAATTTAAGGTTAGAGGTTAATTTAAACTAGAGGTTACAGCTACTAAAGGAAATATTCAAAATGCATTTGAAGGGGTGGTACAAACTAGTTGTACAGACTAAGGCCACTAAAGCACAAATAGCATTTCTCTTAGAGTATTCATGGCTAATAGCTGAATCAATATTCCAGCCATACCAATTAATTTGACCAGGCCAAGTCAAGTGGTACATCTGACCTGTGCCTTGGGAACTGAGCAGCAATAAAACTAAGTGTAACAGCTACTGGGTGAGGGAATTCGTGGTCCAGGTCTGTTCTGTCACTCACCCTGCATAATTGAAATTACTCCTATGTATAGTGTGTTTCCTGCCTATTAGGATGAATTTAAAATCCTGCACATCTACAGAGCAACCGAAGGTTCATTTGCAGCAGAGATAAGCGAAAGGTTTTAACCCAGCTGCAGAATAATAGCAGATTTTCACTGCGGCCTCAGCTAGGTATGATGGGCTGCCAGTGAGCTGCAACACCCCAGTTCAGTCTCTTCTGCCGTACCCTTGCCCATTACACAGCCAGCAAAAAGCCACAGTTTGTAAACCAGTAGCTTTTTCCATATACCCGTGGGTTGTACACAACCTCTCTGAGCCTCCCAGCCATGCGTTGTGGGACCGGTCAGCTGGGGACCTCCCCCCACCCCACCGTGTGGTACCCAGCAGAGTCGGAGAAATGTCAGCTCTGCAGAATGACCCGATAGAACAAAATCACTGACTTTCGGCACAGACAGGGTTTGGGGTGAAGGCCTGGCTGATTTGCTTTGCGTGAACCCAAGCAGAGCCTAATGTCTCTATAAATCCCCTGCGTGGTTTTAGATCTGATGGAAGTTAAACTGGCAATTGAGCAAAAGTAAAATTCATCCGCGTGCAAGGGGAATTGTATGGGCTGCGTGCCTTACGTGCCAGAATATGGCTTCAGTGGGGCTCAGATGTACGCTGGCCTTTTCCAAGCACTCTGCCCAGGGAGGAATTCCTCCCTAAATGAACAACAGCTCTACAGTAAGTAAAACCTTCCAGAAATAGCTTGCATGACTGATGTATCACACGGTACATCATGTACTATATTTCCCCCCCAGGTAACCTGCCTGAACAAAGACTCACTTTTGTCCTCAAGTTCTTTTGCCTCCTTGTGTGACTCGTATCTCTCATTCTTCAGCAATGCCCTCCATGCTGGAGAGACGCTGCGAAGCCTTGCTAAATTGTGCAACGTTGTCAAAGAAATTTATGGTACAATATTTTGTTTTCGGAAGGCTGCTCCTCCCCTTTCTGCTTTAGCAAAGAATTTACTCTGCCCAAGGTCGTGTGAATTTCAGTAGTAGGGATACCTGACTGACAGTCTACCTCGGCATGCCCCAGAGATGTATTGCCTTTCAAAATACACGACAACAATGTATTAAACCCATACTCAGCCTACAGCTTTTTAATTCCAGGTTTGCCTAGGTTTGCACGCTATACAGACAAAACTTCGGTAGTTGCTCCGGAAAAAAAATTATAAGTTAGAATAAAAGCATGAATCCATATCAATCACTCGCACAGGTTTATACACAGATAGGTGTGTGGGAAAATTGGAAGAACTCAATCAAAACTGATGCGGAGAGGAAATGACTGGCTATACTGACAATGAGGGATAATCGCTATAGAGATACACACCAGGAAGACTTACAAAAGGGAGCCTCAGAACTAGTGACATAATTTGAATGAGACATGTCTCAGGAAAACCCAAATGTCATTGCTGTTCAGGTTGTCAACAGTAATTCTGTCTTTTAGGTAAATGGTCCATTACTTAATTACAAGCCTTTAATTACCGTTCTTGTATTCTCTATATGTTTGTTCTTTGTAACTCAAGGATAAAGTGACCCATTATTTATTAAAGGTACAATGGCAGCGTAACAGCATGCTAGCCCCAAAAAAGTCTTAATATTGTGATACATTCATGGAGCTAACACTGGACAGCCATGCACAGTACTTCAGTAATGTGTCGGGTCTGTTGTTTGCTTTGTCTGTTTGTGTTTGTCACATCTTCAAACAAGGATGAAGTTCAGCCTTACTCCATACATCAAGGACATGACAGCGTATTTCTAAAGATTGTGGAAAACTGACTGAAAAACCATGAGTAATCTGCCGGGATGGATTCATGATAGGGCCCCTAGCCCTCCAGAAGACAGATTTTATGGAGGGATTGTAATCAGTATGCTTTTCAAAAGGAGGTTTCGTACCTTGACAAGTATGCCTTAAAGAGAGATCACATCAGGTAGCTTTCCAACCCAGGCTTCCTTAAGGACGTTAAATCACGAGCCTGTTTTAGAACTGACAGCTGAACTGTGAACTTTGGGGTTTTTACACTGTATGTGAGATTGTGCTCCCAAACCCCCAGACAATGCAGTGGAAAAAAACTGGAAAATGCAGTTATACCTCAGTCCCATCACATGACTTGTCTGTTCTTGACCCCAAGTTCACATTCAACTTAACTAAGAAAATGAAACAGATATATAACAAGGGAAATGGGCCTGGGGGAGGGGAGCAATAATGGCCACATGCTGCAATACAGAGAAGAACTGGAGCAAAGTATTAACACGTGAAAATCACAATTCAAGTCAGGAATAAATCAAATGGGCTGCAGAGACTGCAGTGTAACCAAGGTACTTTCTGTGAGGCAGAGAAAAAGAGGCCATCCAGGGATTTGCAGAAGGGACAGGTGTCAGCCCTGAAAAAGTTCCTATAGAACAAGTAACAAATATCACCCTCTGATCTAATTTTCTTACTTTGCAGTTTTTTCTTGACCTGCTGTAATTTTGCGCTGTGCTCTACAACTTTGTGGCTGGTCTGTTGCTTGAAACAGACTGACTCATCAAACGATGCACTTTTACTGCTCTGTTTACGCTACTCTGACAGCCTTATCTACAGTACAATAGTTCACTGCAATACCTGAATATATAAAAAAGACTGGCAAAGTTACCAAAGACAGAAGCATATTGCCATCTTAGGGATCCATAACAGAACTTGCATTGTGCACTCTGTCCTTAATTGACTTGGTGAGTGTTTTCCATCCAAAGTGTGAGGTATTCAGTCCTTGTCGGATTTACATACATGCAAGACTGCATGCCTTAAACGGTGACAACAGGATTCAGACTGAAAAGGATGTCAGGGAGAAAAGAACCTGAATTTGGCCATAAAACTACTTTTGCATATACCATCCAGAGAGGAAGTGGTAAAGCAGTAAGAGGAACTGCATAGAAAGTATAGAAAGAGTTGACACGAGCCGATTTAAAGGACATACTTAAACCTCTCCAAAATTTGATCCCCACCCCTTAACTTGCCTTTTTCCTTCACCTTCAACAAGGTTCTTGATCCGTTGTAAATGCTTGAGACTTCTTTTAACTCGATGCTTTAAAAAGGAAGAGGTTAACACCACCACTGGGAGCCAAGGAGTAGTTGCGGGTAGGTCTGTGCAAGCTCTAAATACACTGCTGTCCTACAGCACCTCTGCCTTACCTACCATACCCTTCCTGCTAAGTTTACGAGGTTGAAACTATAAGTCAAGTAGAAGGAAGTTAAACCACAAGATGCTTTTGTGATGCGAAGAAATCTCCCTTGGAGACTGTATTTCAGTGACAACCCAAATGCTATGTAAGACTCTTTGAGCATAATTCCTGAGCGCAGCTCTGCCCTATATATCGCAGGCGGTTTTGTTCAGTGCTCAGTACCAGGCAGCCATTTCAAATGTGCATAGGCAGGAATAGGAACAGAGTTAAGCAGTTAATGGGAAGCATTTGTTATTGCCTAATTGCATCAAATATATCAGTATTTGAGAAAGCAAATTATAAATATAACTGACAGTCATGGAATTGTTCAAGGTTGAGCACAGTCCTGGAGTCAAAGATTAAATAGACTTTGCCTGGCATGATTCATCATCGTGAACCTGCAGGTATAATGGCAGCCAAGGAGTTTTTGGCCAAGGAGAGAATTCATAACATATGACAACTCAGTGGATTTCCAGTTATTTTAAATGTCTTTTTTCTTTAAATATAGACCATCTATATGAATATCTACTCATTGTTCCATAAGGGTCAATTATTAGCCTTTTGCAATTATTCTTCCAGCCTCTGGGGCTCAATGATGCCTTTTTTCTTCCACATTTGGAGCGCAGTTCTGAAGTGTTCAAGTACAGAGAAACCCTCTGTAGTGAACAACCACACGACTTAATTTCACATCCAGGGCTGACATAGCTGCATGAAGAAAGCAGGCTAACAAATGCAGGTTTTGCACATAATGATAATAATGACCCACATAAACGGGACACAGTATTACCTGTAATTTGACCAGGAGGATTTTTACAGAAAATCAAGATCACTATTGACATCAACAATAGACTCGAATCTATTTGTTCTTGAGAGAAATAAGTGACTTCTAAGGTCACTGGCTCCTGAAAGGAACAGTACTCTTGCTTGCTCAAAAAACTGTTGCTCCCTGAAATGTAGCCACACTCCATGCTATGAGTTGCTACACTACTTGTTCATTTGTGTGAAGGACTTGTCTTAAAATGGCAAGATACATAAGGAAGAGAAACAAAAATTGTACTGGAGATAAAAAACTTCTAAACCACCTCAAAGATAAAATCCAGCAGAGGTCACACGAACGATATCATACATTATGTGGTAGTAAGTCATTTTCATTAACACGAATGAAACTCAACCTAGCACCCCTGTGTTGACATCATTAAAAAAACAGTAAAAAAGGAGTACGCACATCGTATACTGGAATAAGAGGTATTAGGACAAGTATTAAAGGACCAAACCAGTTCTGAATGTATGAAAGTATTACTGCAGACTTTAGTCTAAGCTCACTATTTTGTAGTTTAACATTATTGGTTGTTAAATCATTATGTGTCATTTTCACAAAAAATATTATAAAAGAAGACCAAACTGTCAAGCCTAGAGGGTTACTGCTACGGCTGCTGTGGAAAAAGAAGTTTCTAGTAGTTCCCTAAAACTGCAATTAGAGCACCCAAATTTAACTTGACCACCACCACAGACAGCAGAACGCAGCTGACGCCTCTTTCCGTCTCCTTCTACAAGCTGAAAAGTTGATGAGCCGTGTGTGTTTTAAATGCCACTAAGGCTATCAGGTCATAGTCTTTGGGAGAAAAAAAAAGTCAGAGCAATGATGAATCTAAATCACTGGCAAAAAAATGATGCAGGAAAGGAGGGAGGGAAATGAACTACAGACTTTTGCCTTGCAGTTCTCCGTCACCACCTACCACAAGCTCAGCTTTCATGAACTTTGCACGGGCATGGACATCTTCTCAGACGTTCATGCTGACTTTTGGAGGGGGTGTTTTCCCCCTCCCCCTCCCATGGCAGCCTGAAAATATTGGTCTATATAGAACAAATAGACCATTATATTGTGTATTAAACAAATCCAGCACTGTTCTGGTAGCCTTGATCGTTGCATACTTTTGTGTCGTTTGGAGAAGTTAATGCCATAAGCTCTCGTTTTCCTGGCACCCCAGGCAGTGTCTCCTCCATTTATGCACTGAGTCACTTCAAAGAAAACTACTTTGTAAAAGCCTAACGAAAGCAGTAAAACTCATTTTGATGCTCTTTTGATGTGCAGTGGGCTCTGACATAAGTTCTCATGATCATTCCAGCATAAAAAAGAAAATCAGTCCCGTGTCTGCTTTTTTATTACATATTAAACCTCAACAACTAAAAACATAATCAGAAATAGAAGTAATGATCACTTCTGCTGTGTGTCTCTGACACTAGTGGAAAAACAGGCCACAGATAGATTCATTTGGAAAGAAGAAAAATATACAGACATGTTCTTCTCAAGTCATTCAGGTAAAATCAATATTCTAAAAAATCAATATTTAGATGCCATTGTACAATCTGGAAAAAATATTCCATGGGTGCTCACAGTGAAATCCATGCTGACATTGCTGTTTAATTACTCACAGTGAGTTAAAGGGCCGAAGTCCTTAGGAAATGAAAATAAGTTCTCCTGCATTTTAAAATTATGGATTTTACTAAACTATGCTGAAATATTCAACTGCAGTCCCTTTGCAAGTCAACAAACAAGATGGGGGCAAAAGCTCCCTCTCACAGACGTTTGTTCTCTAATATGAAATTAGTTTTCATTTACCTTAATTTGTTCTGTTTGCTAAGAATTACTGGAGCTATTAAAGGTCAGACTTGAATTTTAAGATCAAATTACTTTCTCATGAATTTATCAGTATGTTAATCTCACACACCAGTGGCATCTTCCTTTACCAACATCTCCATATCTCCTGTTCATCTCCGGGGTAGGAGTAGCAAACTGCATATATTGTCCATAAATATACACATTTCTCCGTAGTTTGGAGAGTTCATACAACCTTCCTTGTGGCTGGGCCACCCCAAGCTTTGGTCTCAACTTTCAAGTTGAGAAAGTAAACGGGGACGTAAATTATGTCTATGTATTTTTTGATTCAAACACTCCAGAGGAAGTTTCTTTGTGTCTTTGGATTCCTTGGCATGACAGACCTTGGGAGAGCTGTTTTTATTGTCCCTCATCACCATCAGGCTGACCGCTGCCAGTTCCCTCGGGAAAGCTTTGCCCAGCATTTGTCTCCTCACCCTTCAATTCAACAGGACTTCTCCAGTTACATGTGTATCAATAAACAAATGTGTGCACCATGTACAGTCCTGAATTGCTGAGGAATAACTACCAAAAACAACTGAGCAATTATAGACATGGTGCAGGTCATATTTCTTGATTCATTGATGACCCAATGCAAAATGAAACATCTCACAAGGATCCAAAAGAGAAGAAAAGATCAGGAAGTCCTAAAGAAACATAAAAAACTGCAGGATTATTTTCTTTAGGGTAATTCATTTATATAAAATCTGCTTCCCAGATTTATTAATGATAACATTTTTCAAAAGCAATTGAAGGCAAGACATAGTCTTCTCCTGAAATAGAAATTTTTGACATCCTGAAATGAGGGGCATTTGGAAGTTATGTTAACAAAGAGTGGCTGCTAATGACCTTAGCTATTTTGTTCGCCCTAAGTCATTTTGGATAAACCTTTTACTGTCATAAATAAGACATTCCCTGTGCTTGCTCAAGAAGCTGACAGAGTTGGTCAAGGACTCCTTATGAATTGAGGAAGCCCATTTCTGATATCAGATCAGGACGCGGTAGCTGGTGGTGGGTTCCCACTTCAGCACAAGGTGAGCAGGGAAGCCCTAGACAGGTTTTGATTGCAAGAGACAGACTATCAGATAGTAACGGGGATGGAAGCCCCACAAAGACACTCAGTCAATTAATTCATACGATCTTTAAACAGTATGATCTAAACCAAATGCTGTTATCACGTATGCATCAACATCAAACCATTCTCACGCAGGGAGATGGCAGAAACATGAAGCTAAACTCTTGAATTCCCAGAAAAAAAAAGCTAGAGAGCACGCAAAAACCATTACAGACAAGAAAGCACAAAACTGGTCTCAAAATGTACACGAATAAAACCAGCATCACAAACAACTAGCATGTCAAATCAAAAGACTTTACTATTGTACTATGCCACTGGAGAAAACAGATGACTTTGCAATACCTATGGGAACAGATAAGCATTAACGACAGCATGGGAAAGATGAAAGAGATTAACCAGCTATTCTGGCAATGTGTCCTTCCTGCCTTGACCTACAGTGCAATGCAATACAACTTATTTTTTACATAAAATACTTAACATGTCTCATAAAATGCTTTATAGGGAGAGTCAGGCAAGGTAGAGGAAGACTACAGAGAAATGCAATCCCCAGAGAAAGTCATAAGTAATTGCGATAAAAGTTTCCAGTTTCCTTGTTATTCCTTCTCTGTCCACACCTCTTGTAAAATCTGCAGATTTTTCTTCATGTTTTCTACCCTTCTACACCTGCTTTCATATTTTAACGTCACAAGCTAATGTGAGATGCCACGTACTTATTACCATAACTTACTTATCACACAGAACTTATTCTTCTGGTTGCTGCTTGGTTGAGTTTACAGAAGAAAGAAAATCACACCCCCTGCACCTGGCAAACTTCCACTTTTTGTGTGACCTCAATAAACACACCTTAAAATAAAGCGAGGTTTATCCACTATTCTGCAAGTGGAAGTCTTACAACCAATTTTTCTTTGCTATCTCTTCTCAAATCAAGACCCAGCAAATGGACATACCTGGTCACTCTGGAGAAGCGATACCTAGGTGTTACCTGTAAACCATCCAGCACTGAAAGGCTTGAATAAGTCTACATTTCAAATATATAAAGTTGAACTCAGATTTTGAATGTTTATTCCTTCTAGATGACAGCAGCAATTTCTTGTAGTACTTTGTTTCATTTTTCTTGTGAATTCAAAATGAATCGAAACTCATACTGGGCATCTTTTCAGTTAGAAGAACAATTTACTTTGACCAGAGACTGTAATGTGTTATGTAAAAAAGAAACCAAATGAAAACCACAAAAAACAAACACCACAAGCTCCAGGAACACCTAGACTTTCTACTTGTGCTGATTCCTAAGACTGAGGGGAGAAGGGGAGAAATTGGAGGGGAGAGTGGGAGGAAGAAGAATTCAGAGTCTTTATTTGCTGAGAGGGTGCAGATCAATAACACAGTACGGGTCGAACCTCCTCACCTCCCCAAGTCCCTGTAGTGAGGCTGTTCAGGATGGGACCCAAGGGAGGCAGACACCACCAGGACAAGTAGAAATCTGAGGGTAGGCTGGCAGTGGATCCACATGGAACAAACTACAGGAGGTTTTCACTTTTATAAGTACTAAGCACAATTTTATGGTTGGGCTTAGAGGCAACGGTTGTGTGTGAAACTAACTAAGGAGATAACAAAGTCATTGGTTTGCGTTGAGGTGTGTGGTGCATCCATAGTGCTAAGTCCATGCTGTTATTAGTGGCCCTGACTCTGATATCAGTGGAGCTGTGCTTGAAGATGCCAAGACTGAGTTGGGCCCACTTACACTTACCAAACATGCCAAGCTACCTCAGGTAAAATGGAAAAATAAGGAGGAAGCAATGAGAGGAATTGCAATGAGCTACCATAAAATAAATAGCTAAGCAAGGAGCAAAAGCCACAAATCAAGCAGTGTGTTGAAATGAATAGGATGGTAATGGGCCAGGGCAGGGTATGCATCTATTCTTTTCTCATGGCTGCTGGACCAGTTCATTGACCACAAATACATTTTTAAAGAACAAAGTATTGGGATGCCTAAGATAGAACTCCTGACTTTTTTTTTTTTTTTTCCAAAAGACATTTGGATACATGATGGCTGCAGGTAATGGAAGCAATGATATCTCAAAATACAGCATAAAAATTGGTGATAGTTATTGGTGATTGCTCTGTGTGGATGGTTGATGGAAGCAGGAGCTATGGAAATTCTGCTCCGTGGCACACATACTTTCTATGCACCATGTCTGCAGCATTTGGAAAATCAAACACGGAGAGCAGAAGTTGCCACAATTTGAAGTTTCTGCTCAAACAATAATACATACTGTCCTTTGGTTAGTCACAGAAGAAACTCATACTGCTTGACTTATGGAGGAGTTGGAAGTGTTGCTCATGCCAGCCTCTGAAGTTAGGACATACTGGCAGTGGGGGATGCTTTGTCTCTCGGTACAGGTTAGATCACTGGTAATGAATGATATCCCCCATCGCTCATCCCTAGCACTGCTCCTGAGAACTCCGGAATTAAAAAGCAGGATTTGCAGCTACCCCAACCGAATGCGTGAACTAAACCTCTAAATTTCTGTCCATGAGATCCCGAAGAAGGTCAGGCTGGTTGTTTTTCACCACTAACAATTTTTTGCTTGTACAGTGAATCTTGCCTACAGTGGCTGTCGGCAGGAGTCTAGTCCGGGCTTTCCCTGTCTATGAGCTTTCATCAGTTCACCGCCCCTTAAACCCTCAGTCGGGTAGCTTTTCCCCCTTCGACTGCTTCCTTCAGCAGGTAGGAGAGCTTCAAGCAGATGGTGGGATGTGTCACCAGTCCACAGAAAGGCTGCTGGAAAAGACTCTTGTGATGTGGTTATGTCCATGTTGGTTTGGGCTTAAACAAGTCTTGCTACACTATGTTAAACCACAGAACTGTGCCGTGCCAAGCACACCAAAATAAGACCCTGTCTCATTCTGTATTTAGTTCTACTTTATTTTGAGATAGTCCATGAACTTATTTTTGTGATTCTACCATCTTGTCAAGCATTTCTTGAAGCAAACTTGCCTATTGCTAAGCAAAGTTTTTGATTCATTATAACAAGTGATTTGATTGCACCTACAGTTGAAGGGAAATCCATTTATTTTGGCACAAAATCTGCTTGTGTACAATTAAGTCCTTATTTTTCATTTAAGGCTCAGCACATCATTCAAGACAACAGAAGTAACCATTCATGTCTGTCACCATAGTTCCATACTAAGTGAATTTTATGCATTGCAAAATTATAGTAGAATTCTTATGAAAAAAATATTTATTGCATTCACATGAATGCCAGTGTGGTTAATAATGATTAAATTTTTGCAGTGAAGAATAAAAAGCCATTCATGACTTCCCATTAAGAATGGAATGTTGTCATCCAGAGCTGACACAAGTATGACTGAAAGACAGAAAGAGAAGAGTCGAAGTCTGTAGTTGACATTAGGAGCTGTGATAAGCACATGAGGAAGTTGTTACATCATTAGAAATCAAATCACTGCTTTTTCTCAATTTTCTTGTATTATGTCTTACACACTTTGTCACATTATTTCGACAAGGAAATTTAAAAATATATTAAAATACAGTAAAATGCTCATATCTGCTTGTCCATAATTTACTTCTGTGTTAGTCTTGATTTTTTTTTCCCAGGGGAGCATCATCCAGTTGTTTGTGTTGATAGCAAAGAAACTCAAGAAAAGAGCATGAGTGGAAAGTCATTTCTCTATCCTGTATT
Organism: Cariama cristata; assembly: GCF_000690535.1. Classification (NCBI taxonomy): domain Eukaryota; kingdom Metazoa; phylum Chordata; class Aves; order Cariamiformes; family Cariamidae; genus Cariama; species Cariama cristata. The sequence continues at coordinate 83,679 of NW_009596405.1, forward strand.
AGGCATATCAGATGGAGTCCTAGCACGTACATGTTAAACCCGAATGCAGCTATGGGCTTGTTTCCCATAATTTGAAAAGATTTCCTCTTTCACCTCAAGATGATGGGAAGTCCATTTCATAAAGTGTTCCCACCACTTCACTACTTAGCTGTAGAGCTGGGCCCCGTGCCTTATTTCATGGAATAGATATGCCTTAAGAAGTCCTGCCTATGCTTTCTAATCCAGCTAATAATCTTTTGTCAGCATTTTTTGAAACTTAAAAAAACCCAACAAATCAGAATTTCTACTAACATATCCTCTAAAACCGGGCTCTTACATGATGTGCCTAAGTGGGGACCCAAAGGCCAAGATACTTAAAATAAAAAATTAGGTTTAAAAATCTTCACAGTATTTTAAGGTTTTAAACTTTCAATAGATTTGTGTTTCATTGTGTTAGTGTAAATTGCAAATACAAATACTTACGGAAGGACATAGGATTCTGAATAGCTTGGGTATGTAACCCAATACCCTGCAAGGGGGAACTTTGCAGTAGCTACGGAAGGAAAAGGTAGAAACCTGATAAATTTAGTGAGGAGAAGCCAGAATAAATCCCTAAAGAATCTAAATTGGTTTAATTTCAGCTTTCTTCTTCCTCTCAGGATGTAAATTATACTTTCTTGCCATTCATCTGGGAGTAGGTCCATCATATCTGTTTGAAGCAGATAGAGGCAGACGAATAAGCCTTCAATAAAAAATCATTTAATTTTTCGAGCCATACTGGCAAGAAGGGAAGTGTTAATTCTGATCACCTCTCCTGGACCATCTCCTAGGAGAGAAGCTGTGCAGAGGAGCACAGAGAAAGAGAAATGCTTGTGGCACATTGCCCCTCTCAGCTCTTATGAGGTGCCTGGCATGGGTCAGGGAGAAGTGGATGGGACGGCAGAGAAACGCTTTACACATTGGCAATGTGCTCGATCACAATAAGATGCTTCAGTGTTAGGAAGTCTTCCCCTGCAAAGAGAAGGGCTTTTTGCATCTGAAGCAGTTTCGCTTGGATGCTGCATCCCTGGGATCAGATCACTCTCCAAGCGGCTGCAGATGCCAGGCTTTGCAAAAACAGGGATGCTCAGCCCACACACGGTTCCCCAGCCCTGCCCAGCCCTGGTGTGTCCAGCACCGACCTACTCAGTAAGGGTCTCAAGGATCACGTGCTTGTCTTTAACCTGCTAACAAACTCACAAGTTTTCATATTAGATTTGAAATGCACTTTTTGGTAGGAACAACTGAAACCTATCGTGGTCAAAGGGAGCTGTTCCTGTTCTGTGGATTCTTCCCACTACTAAATGGTTCATCACGGCCATGACGGACAGACAGGGCCGTGCAATCTGGCAGCCTTACGCCTACACTGCCTTCAAAAGTCTCTGTCGTTGTCAGGGAGAAATATGTACATGTACAGGAGCGTTAAATTCCTCATCTGCGGAAAGGAAGGAAGGTCGCCATAAGTCCTCAAAAATTTCTCTTTAGGTCCTATTTGTGGGGCAAATGAGGTCCCATGACATGCACATCTCTTGAACTAGTTTGGGTCAGAATTTCTAGAACTTGAGTTTCATTAGAAAAGGAATCAAAACAGCGCACAGCGTGAGCAGGCATTAACCTAAAGACAGCATGCTCCTCCTGCAGCTGCCCGTAACTAACCAGCAATGAGAAGGGTTTGCCTGAAATCCCAGCCTTGCCAGGTACCAGCCAGGTACATCCCTTTGGAACAAGATCTCTCCACCTGCTACTCATCCTTCTGGGATGTGGAAGGCCTGCAATCCACAGCAGTGAGCTCTTCTATAGCAGGATGGCTGCTCCTCATTAAATAAGCCCAGTGGTTGAAGGCAGAGCGAGGGAAAAGATTTGTATCTTTGCACCCTCTCCATCTTAACAGGACTTTGCAGCAAAATAAATGCAAAAGCCCAACCAGGAAGCAAAGATACTCCTCTAATTCGACGCTGCGTATTTTGCTAATCCTATCTGCTTACCTTCCTTGTATCGAGCAGGCTAGGATAACCTTCTGGGTGGGACAGGATGTGTCCAAGAATTATAAACTTTGGCTAGTTGTTTAATTAGTTGGGTCACCAGTCATCTAACAGCATTGATCAGGGGAACTGAATCACAGCCGAAATTCCACACCGCGTTGCAGAGCACTGATTATTACACTGTAAACAAAAACTGAGCACCACGTGTGTGATGAATACCAGAGCATTAAATGCATTCCTCCGCTTACGGCTCAGAGTTCTTTCAAGGATTGTTTTCTGAAAAGACAAAAAAAAGAAAACTTTGCAATGTCTACTAGAGATAAGAGCACTGCATAATTTTGAGATTTCATGACTTCTGAGTTGGTTTATTGGAAAATAAAACCTTCCTTCAGCCACTAATGAGAATGAAGTATTTATATTTAATAGAGTTTAAGTGGTAGTGGAGAAAAACTGTGTCTTAAATTGAGACTTCAGCTCCTAATTGGTCTTGTCAAACTGTACGAGACCATTTATATGCTGAAAAAAGTCGCTGCAGTACCTAGCCATCTGTATAACCCTCTCTCTCTATTTTGCTTATGTGAATTATAACCGAGATTTACAGGAATCTGTGGTCTGCAGAATATCTTTGTTTAAAATATAATTGCCATGTATCAGCAGGAGGTCTCCTTTGAAGAGGCCTGAACAGTCAGTACAGATAAATATTCTGGATGGCACTTTCTTTTCCACCTGACAAATTATTGTCCTGCTTGGGTGCATGAAACAGGACAGAGCAAGACAGACCAGGAGGGCTTTTATGAGGGAGGCAGCAGAAATTAGCTAGCCAATTTAGTTCTCTATCATATAGTTATGTTAAAAGACAAGTGTTAAACCGTTTATGACTTATCTTTTTGGTGATGAGATATATGTAAAACAAGTTTTATACTGACAGTGGTACAATGTTTTATAAGACTGCTGGGAAAATAAATGGAAAGATGGAAAAAAAGGAGGTTTGATACAGGAGACTTACTGCAGCAGTCACTTTTATTTCTCACTTCATGTAGGCTCTGGGGACTTGTTTAATCAATAACAGTATCCCATTTGATCACAATATTCAATCCTTTTTAATACGGAAATAATAATACTTAGGTCCTCAAAAAGTGTCTGAAAAGGAAAAAGTTTGTTGAACAGGTCAACCTTGAGTTCTGCTGCACTTTCTGAATATGTCTCCTTCTCAGTCCTTCTCAAAGGGTAGTCATCTGGTAAGGAGGGACGTGTGCTGCGTACCAGACTGCAAGAAATAGATATGTTCTATATGGCATGTATGTTTGTGTACATATGTATATGTGTATGTGTATGTATGTGTGTGTATATATACTTATACATAGGTATAAGTAATAAAGTAACATGATTTCTCCTTTACCTTCTGAAGTCTGACGTATCAATCTTTGTAGTGAGCTCCATGGAAGTGAGTTCTAGTGTAGAGCTTCGGATAATCTTGTTTTTAACAAGCTTTCTTGTTTTCAGAGAGATCTGTTTGAAGTATCTCATTTTACTAGGAAATTGCTTCAGGGATGGAAGGTCACGTTGGTTTATCTTTCTTACTTGCTAGTCACATGCTACTTTACTGTAGTAACAAGGTTAAGGCACTGGAACCAAATATAAGAGCAGAATGTTCTCTATTTTAGGAAAAATAAAGATTCTTTCAGATTTGCTCTACTGACTGTCAGGGCTTGCACACCGACATTTTTGCCGTGACATCTGATCCTAGAGTATAAATTCATGTATTTGACAGTGCTGCGCTGCAAAAGACATATTCAGCTTGAACACAAGCGTTGGAGATTGCTGAAGAGTAGATTGATTTAGAGTCTCAAGACAGCCTTCATATGATGCATAACTCCTACAAAACAAGAAGGTTGTAGGTCTTTTAAGCCCATACTCAATCACATAGAAATACAAGATGATGAACACACTAAGGAGGTTAGATTTTTACTTTTTAGATATCCTTGAACACACGGCAGCAAACTGTTTCACTACCCTAAGAAAAACCTGGTAGTTAAGCTGTGATTTACAAAGAGAGTAACTTAAAATTTTCACTCACTGATTTGGAGTGAAAAATCATTAATTTATGCCCAAAGAACAGTTCAGGCATATTTAAACAAATTTACAACAAAATGATACTTATTTTTGCCTTAAGTTTTGTGACTGTCTTTATAATTTTGCCAGGGGTTGTTAATATTTTGTGATCCTAATAATTAGGGATGCTAAATATTTCCTCCATTTGAACACTTATCTCCATTGCAAAAATGTTCTGGAGAGCTAAAACACAGATCCGGGCTGGAACGCAAATGCCTAAGCACAACTGTTTGCTGCTATTTTAAATACCCAGCAAGATGCTTTATTGAATGGGTCACCTATAGGTCTTTTGTCACATCTGCCAGCTCTGCATAGACACTTCAGACACAGAGAGTGTAGAAAACAACAATAGGTGACTATGTTAGGCTCCTGAATAATCCTCTGGGTACAAATTTATTTATTTTTTAAAGCACCTGTGCACATATTTCCCAGAAAGAAATGTGGCAGAAATAATGAACGGACTAAAACTAAAAACAAATTGCAAAGTTTTGACACCCAAAATTTTAACGCATAGCAAGCTTGCCCCATGTCAATCCCATCTCTCCAAAGCAGAAAATGTGATGAGGATGTAATCTGGATGAAAATTACCACACCTTTTCATTTCAGATCAATTCTTAAACAGAATTGTATTGTGGAAACAAAAATCTGGCTAAACAAAGTGCTTGGGTACGTAAGTAAGCCCACTACAGAGAAACAAGTGTGCTGGTGTGCTCCAAGATAAGCATATTCTTAAATGCTACGTTAAGCTGAAGTCAAAGAAAATAGATATAGAACAGAGACAAGACAATATGTCAGTGGAAGTGTAGAGTAAGAGGGGAAACCAATGCAAGAAGGTGAAAGCAAGAAATTTTGATCTATCAGTAGGGGTAAGGGTAGGGGGAAGAACCTGAAACTATTTTCTGGGAAAGCACAATTGAGATAATTTTAGTTAATTCTCAGTGTTTATTGTTGTGAGTGATTGTTCAGGTGGAGAAAGTTTTAAGCAAACAGAAGGTAGCAGTTGCTGAACGTTAATTTTGCATTAAGCATTATCAGGTTTTCTTTGAGGTATTTCATCGTATGGGTTACATTCACACCACCAATGAGCTGCAATGACATAGGATCTGTGGAGTCCAAATAAAACAAGACATCTCAAATCAACTAAGAAACTGAGATGCTCTGCCAGGGGCGGGGGGGAAGACAAGGCATAAGTAAGGAGGCAAATTATAAATTTTATAGTAAATACACTTGTGAATTGCAAGCTGCTATGTTCACTCCACTAAAAGCAAATGGTATGGATTTGTCAAGTAACATTTCACAGCAAACACTTTCTTCAGCTTACAGTTACTGCTACTAACGTAGTTTGTTCTGGGTATTGCCGTTGAACCTGCGTGCTCCTCTGAGCCTGACACAAAGGTAAACCCCGCTGTCTTGGTCCTTGTTTTAACAATCAGGGGGCTGAATCACGCAAAGGCAGGGTGTACTCACGTGTGCTTTAGTGGTAAAGCTGTGTTCAGAAATTCCTGCCTCCTTTTCCAGCTGACTTCCCCTCCACCCCTGCTGTTACCCACCTACCCATTGTTCCTTACAAGCAAACTCCTTGTAAGGCTGCTTTCTAAACCAGATACACGAAATGATGCCTTTAGCATTCATAAACTAGCTAGAGGACAGGTAGCAAAGCAAGAGATGGAATACTGTATAGAAAAGAAAATTCAGATTCAAATGCACCATATAGTCATGGTATATCATTCAACCAGCTGGGCTAAATGTCAAAGTGACTGACACTTAACTCATGCAAAACTCCCACAGATTGGAATAAAAGCAATGCATAAATAGTGACTTCAGGATCAAGTCTGTTCCTGGGAGCTACAGAACACTCTTCACTTCTACCCGGAATACGCTCATCAGTACCCAAGACTATAAAATTCTCGTTTTATCCCATTATTGAACAAAATCTTTGGTTTGTTTTTCTATAAAAATACATGTAAGTTTTTAATGCTTTTAAGGGTAACTTAACTGATAGAGAACAACTACAAAACCTTTGTGGTTTTGCGTAACGCAGAAAGAAAATATACCAATGATATGGTCACCAAGAGGCTGAAATACTGTTGGCCAGAGATTGATTGCACTGTTTGTAGTCATTTAATGTCCCTAAATCTGCTTCTTTTCTGACTACCAGACAGTGTCAATAACAGAGGAAGTCTGTACGGGTTTTCATCCCTGAATATTCTGACCGCTATTCATTCAGAATAAAAATCTTCTGGACTGACAAAAAAATCTGCTATTAAAGTAAATAAACTGTAATAATTAGACACAATAAGTACACTAAAGATGATTAAAAGTTGGGGTACTACAGCTATGGAGTGCACATGAGGCCATGTATAGCTGTTTGTCTCAAGTAACTCTCCTTAACCTAATGCAACTCAAGAATTTGAAACCTTTCCATGCTGTTCCTAGGAGGACCTTCATACAACGTTCTTCATTTCTGCAAAAGCAGAAGAGGCTTTTGCACAATTTTTGACAAGGTTGGAGTTTCTTTTCTAATTTTTTAGAAACAGAAACATCAATAAAATTAATAAACCATACTATTCAATTTAAAGCTAAAGCAGCTTCTTGTATTTCAGGGATAGGCACCAACAGTTTTCAACTCTCTGGAGTTGATTCCATCGCCTGCAATATGAATCATCGCATTTTGCCACAGAAAGTGAGGAAATATGAAGGTAGAAAAGGAAAACTTTTGCTTTCCACCATTATCCCTGCTCAATATAACAAGTACCTCTGCCACTTTAGAGGGGGCCTGCATCTACCCCAGAATAAACTGAACTACTACATATGATTTGGAACAGAAGGCAATAGCTTTAGTAAAATCCTTTCTCCTTAGCTTCTGTGAGTGATAGAGAGAGGCAAGTTTCTCTTGTAAACTGCCGAATTACACCGTTTTAGTATCTTGCCAGTGCAACAGCATGTTCATCACTGCTGGCTTCAGTGGAGCGCACAGCCTCACCGGAGCAAAGCGTGGGGCTGTGTTTAACAGGTAGCTGTAATTCTCTGGTCTGTTGGTTCAACAAATGAAGGCATGTTCATTGGTAGAAAAATCATCTCCTTTTGTCAGAAATATCTATAGTCTGTCTTCTGCAAAACCTGCACCGTTATCTCATAACCCAGAGCTTTTATCTTTTAATAGATTCATCTTTTTCTGTAACTTTTTTGGATAACACTTCCCTGCATATGTAGTGTCAGCCAACTGTACATTTTTTTAGAATCTCAAAGTGTAAGTAAATGCTTCAGTTTTCAAATGAATCTGGGTTCTTACTTTCTTGATAAGGGGTGCAGCTTACAAAGGATTTTCTGCTGGTTTTCGTAATTACTCCTTATCGTAGGTGCTCTTTGTAAACACTTTGAGAGCAGCTCTCATTTCACACCTGGACATTTCAGGAGCAGCAACGTGCCAGCTCTGTCTGTCTTCAGCAGAATAAAGATATATAGCCAGTTCTCATGACCTTGCACCAAATTTCATGCAGAACTGCCCAAAAGGAATTCATCAGCTGTTGGGTTTCACCCCAACTTACACCTCTTCAAGGTAATTTCCCCTCCAGTGCCCCTTGCAGGTTTCAGGCATATTCACAAACTCCAACTTGCCCCAGCCGTGGTCTCCCCAGCCCCATAAGAGTTTTGGCAGGGAGTGCTGATGGTGATTTTCAAGACTTACTGGAATGCCAGCACTATCAGCAGACATCCTCTGTGCTTCATGGTTTTTTGTCTGTTGTCGCTGTTTCTCAGTGTGCCCATCCTTGTTCTGCTAACTTTGGGGTACCGTCAGGTTTTTTTGCCTCTGCGCTGCCCTTCGGCGTGATTTCTAGAGAAGGCTGTGAACATGAAAAGCTTGGCGGTCTGTGCCGTCTGCCTCTCCGTTGAGCAGTTTCGGGAGGGACCGCAGCTGGTTGTGTATCCGCTCACCGCAGCACAGCCAGCCCTGGGCATGGGCTCTGCCATGGTTGTGGCATCCTGCTGCATAGGAACTGCAGTTTCTTGTGAGGATGTTCATGACGAACTCAAAATTGAAGAGACAGTAAACTAACATTTAAAAATGTATACTGAAACCAAGAAAAAAAATTATTTCTCTCTGTATTAGCATCTGTTTGCTTCAAAAATGAAGAAGTGGAACTCCATGTAAAGAAAATATTTTGTTTCCATTCAAATAAACATTTTCTTTTATGTATCTTTTTTTAAGAAAATAATCACGGTTGTAATCAACATATGCAACCCTCGATTCAATTTTCAGACATTTGCTGAACATTTGGGGAGAAACATTTGATCTCCAGTCTGCAACAGAGCAGCTGTTTTGCACAGTGCAACACTTTCTCCGCTAGCCCCGATAGCAGTGGCGTCATGCGTTACCCTACTTGTGAGGAAGAAAGAAATGGTCTTGTGGTTGAGATACAGAAGCCAAACACCTCAGTCCTATTCTTGGCCCCACCGCAGATTTCCTGCACAGTCTGGGGCGAGTGACATAACCTCTCTGGGCCTCCATGTCTTCCTCTCTAAAGTCTATCTAGGTTTTTATAGACACTTTATTACTGCAGTTGGGGAGCACCCATTCAGGGCAAGGCAAACAAAGGCTCAGCTCCTTCAGGTTTGAAGTCCCACTTTTATTTCCGCAGAGACTCTTGGAGGCATCATGCAAAATGTTCTGCAAACCTCCCAGAAAGTGGAAGCTGAAGGCTCGGTCAGCGACCCAGCTTCTTCTGTTATGCAGAGGACACCCACTTCCACCCAGCCGGTGATAGAAACCGTGATGTCAGGAAGATAAGGATGGTCAATGTTTCAGTTAACTGATTCTTCTCTCAAATAGAGATGAAAAGATGAAGCCTTGAAGAGGTCACTGAGGCACAAATCTGACCAATTAAATCAATTCACAGGTTACTATTAAAATATTTTATAGATTTAAAATGTATAATTTTTAAGTGAAAATTTCTCAGCATATTTTGGAACCACCCAAAAACTGAGATTATGGTGTATGCAGAAGTACAGTGCAATCCAGGGTCTGAGATTTTAACTCGTGCATCACAATTTAGCAAAAGCCTAGAAATTTCCCTTTCCCCTTTCCTATCCTTCTGAATTTAAATAAAAGAACACATATAGAACAAGTTAATTTTGCAATGAAACTTTGTTTTTAGGAAAAATCTAATTTGAAGTAACTGTGAAGTACAGAAAATCACAGGAGTAACCTGTCCTCATCTTTTCTGTTGTTATCAGGCTCATTTTCAAATTGAAGGGATTCTGATACTGCATGTCATCATTAAGTAAATATCCAGAGATTTGGATCTATAGCTGAACTAAACTCTGAGTGTTGTTTGGTGATGAGTATTATTACTTCCCAGATACTCAGTTATCCTGAAATGACCTGGAAAAGCAGCATCACAAAATACATTGTAGATTTTATGAGGTCAGTTTCAATTATATCCAGCTTGTTACTTCTAACACTCTTT
>NW_009596405.1:93289-96580 GCF_000690535.1 Cariama cristata
TGAGCACTGTATCTATTATTTGAAAATGTTATTTTATGTTTGCTGTGATATTCTCCAGATTTTTAATAAAATTCCTTTGAAAATGTCTATTTATCAGTAGCAGGCCTAAGCCTGACTTTTGCCTTGGGAAACAGTGATCTTCCTGGAAGAATTACTTTAGGTTGCTAGAAAGATTAAAAACATAATTTAGTCTTATACCAACATGAAGCATGACTTTAAAAACTTGACCTTCTAGATATATGGTTTGTTCTTTGCTCAAAATTAAAACAAAGAATGAAAATACTTAGCTAAAAGGTGTACTTTTCATCTTCTACTTGCTCTTTATAGCAAAAATTCACTTATCTTGGCTTTCTATATAAGGTATTTTACATCATCTAGAATTATGGTCGGGTGTGTATAAAGGTTGTGTCAGCATTTCCATTATAAAACCATATTTTAGGGGGTTTATAACTCAGCCATAAAAACTCACTCCACACTGAAACTTGGCATACGAAATCCCAACCTGGAACACTTTTTTATCACCATCATTTCATACATATAAAAAAAAACCCACCACATTTGGCTGTTTTTCACTTTTCTGAATGACATGTAAAATGAGAAGGATTTCGGGCGGGGGTGAGGGGCAGCAGTTGCCTGGTGAAGATGCTGCTCGCCAGCTCTGAAGGAAAGGGGAATGGCACAACAATGACCCAGATCACACTACCTTATCACCCACAGATATTCATTGTGGGTAGGGGTCAGGAGATGGGAACTGCCCCTGTACCAGGCTGGCAAGGCTCCCCAGGGGTTTCCCCTACCCAAAGCAGTGAGGTGACCACCGCTCCCCCAGACCCAAAGCTGCACACGGGGTAGGAAGGTCAGGAGAAGTCACCTTCAGAGATGCCACTGCCTCTGGCAGAAGGGCCAGTCATCCCGGGTAGCAGCCACATCATGGGCATCATTTTGCACAGAAGTGAATGAAGGCAGATATCCAGTGTCCGTGTGATTCTTAGACACCGTGTGTTGCTGGTTTTTAGAGATACTCGTGAGATATCTCACGACTGAAGCAGCCTTTCTTAATTTATGCCTTGAGTAGTGCACAGGATCATGTTGCAGGTGTGACCGCCGACAAGCTACATTCCCATACACATAATAACGACCGCACCGTATTCAAATTCAGCACTACCATGGGAGGCAAGAAACATCCCCAAATCCAATATTTGGACATTGCATAAAATGAGGGAGGTAGATAAAAGATCAGTGAAAGAAAAGGGGGGAAAAAAAAAAAAGAGTAAAATTTTTGCAATCAGGAGAAGTGTTTAACGACATCAGACGAGACACTCAGAAGTCATACCTGCTGTCTAAGCCTACCGCCGGCAAGAAGGCTCAGAAGAGAGCTCAGGAAGCAGAGGAAAGGTGGCTATCGGTAAAAACGATACCCTTCAGAAATGACAAATCACATCCAAAAAAGAAGCAGCACATAAATCCTGACAAGTTAAATGTTAAACCTTGGGAAGGCATGCCAATTTACTGAGGAGCAACTTATTAAAGGAACTCGTTAAAGGAATATAAGTTAACAATAAAACCTTTTTCAAATGTTTCAGGAGCAGGAAGTCTGTCAGAAAGTCAGTGGGGTGAATTCCAGATCTGAGAGAAGAGAAGTTCTTGGCGACAATAAAACTCTCAGAAATGTTACATGAATTATATGCAACTTGTCTTTGCAGTGGTAGTCACGCAGGCTCCCAAACTAAAGCTGAACTCTGGGAGAAATGAATTCAAGGACCTACCTCAATGTAGGTCTGTAGAAGAAGTTTTTTAAAAATCTTGAAAAACTGAAAAGCACTCTATTAAGGAAAATGGTACTCATCCAAAAAAGTTGAAGAGACCAGTTCAACCAAATCGCAAACCATAGTGCGGAAATTATCATTTGAACCAGCCTCTGTGTGCGCCAGCATCCCTACAAGATAGGAAGTTAGACTGACTTTTACTTTGAGCCAGTATGGAGGATCTTATGGTTTACATACTTATAAGTAATTTTTTTCTTAAAATTACATACTTCTATCTAATGCTTAGTTCCTTTTATGGAAATTCAGCTTCTGGTGACCTAGGTACTCCAGCTACACAAGATTAGAGATACTAACATGAAAAATAGAATTTTTCTTCCTTAAGTCTCCTTGCTAGAGTTTCCACCTGGCATCTACTGGACTGATTGTTTTCATCAAGAAGTGGCAAAAGAAGCTGTTTTTTCGGGCCACTATCCGGGACATCAGTCTTACAAATTCCTGCTCCCTTCGCACCACCGAGCTCTGTGGCCCGGAGAGCGCAGCCACCACGCAGAGTCATGTTGCTGGGAGGAGAAAGTTTGTGAGTGTTGCACCAAAAATCCACCACTAAGCAAAGAGACCACTTTCACAATCACCTTTCTGCCTCAGAGGAGTCTGGATCCAAGGCTGTTTGTTTTAAAAGGGATAATTCCGTTAATTAACATCCTTCATCCTTTTGAAACAAATTCACCTCTGAAGCTGACGGGGAACGTAGCCCTCAAGAGTGTGTTGTACACTGAGATCACCCAGGGCTGCAGAGCTGTCTCGACCACCGCAGATGCTTTTGAAGAGGACTCCTCTGGAAGCAGGGAAGAAGTGCCGCACCATGGCCTTCCCCAGCTACGGGGCTGCAGGCCACGCCATTGACTTCCCAGGCCGCTCCACCGGCCCTCAGTCCCGGCAGCAAGGAGCTCTTCTGCCCTGCCACCACATCTTTCTCCTAATAGATTTTCACCCTGGAAAGGTCATCAGTCACAGAAGCAAACAGTTCAAAGTCCTGAAGTTAGGTCACTAGTTATAAAATCTTGTTTTTCTTTTTGAAAAAAACAACAAGCTAGTTATCTTTGATCTTGTCATTTAGCTTTCTGCAAATGGCTTTCCATTCCTAAAAGCAACTGTTTGAAAGGTGGGATAGTCTTCTTCCACAGCAGTATAGTGCAGCATCACCTCCCCAGACAGTGTCCTGTCCATTAATTGCAGTTATTGTCACTTAGTAATTGGGAGATCATGCAGCTCTGCCATTTCAGCCATGTCCTGCCAAGAGCAAACCTGTTTTCTAACAGTGTCCCAGATTACTTCTGTTTCAAAGCAATTTATTACGAGTTTTGGTATTACCTTTGAATGTTGTGGTGGTTTCCTAGTTACACATCTACTAAAGCTTACTCCTATAGAGGGAACAAGTGGTGATCTCATGTATGGAGGCTGTGTTCCAGCGCAAGACTGGGCCTCACATCATTAATGCTTCGAGTTAGGAACCTTTACTTTTCTT
>NW_009596405.1:96593-111945 GCF_000690535.1 Cariama cristata
TTTGTTAAAGACCTCATATAACTCAGTAGTACTGAGAACAACCCATATGACCGAGAGAGTTGGGGTTGTTCAGCCTGGGGAAGAGAAGGCTCCGGGCAGATCTTAAAGCAGCCTTCCAGTCCCTAAAGGGGCTACAAGAAAGCTGGGGAGGGACTTTGTACAAGGGCATGGAGTGATAGGACAAGGGGAAATGTCTTTAAACTGGAAGAGGGAAGATTTAGATGAGATATTAGGAAGAAATTCCTCACGGTGAGGGTGGTGAGGCAGTGGGACAGGTTGCCCAGAGAAGGTGTGGGTGCCCCATCCCTGGAAGTGTTCAAGGCCAGGTTGGATGGGGCTTTGAGCAACCTGGTCTGGTGGAAGGTGTCCCTGTTATCCCAGGTTTTCATCGAGTATCTACTGTGCATTTAGGCATGAGAAAATATGTATTCCTCTCTGGAAGTGAGCAGAGAAAGTGTTAATTTCTCTACTACCCTCAATCCAGCCCTGAGGCAGAGTGCATCACTTCTTTCCAGCCTTCAGGCCAGATCAACAAGATCCAAGTGCAAAATATGCATGTGTTAGAGAAGACAGGGAGTTAAAGAAAGAGAAGTTTAAAATGCTGCAAACCTCTGAAAGCTTTCAGTGGTGCATTTGATGTTCTCTCTTACAATACTGCGTATCATACTGCCGGTTTAGTGCTACTTGTGTCTTCTCTTGTTCTTCACAAGTATGTTGTGAGGAGAGCGTTGGTGTTTTAACAAATACTGACACTGCACAGGTATCACTGGGGTCATCTCTAGCCTGTGCTTATCCCATTGCTGACGCTGCTTTCTCCGTGACAAAAGTATATATGGTGAATTGGTGCTCAGGTGTATTCAGAGATTCCTCTTATATAGGCAAGGTAGGGTTGCCTCGCCTGTGAGAGGGTGCTGCCCTAAGCAAGCTCTACCTCTCCTTTCCTCTGTACTCTCAGAGGACTCAGAGATGGTTAAGGGCATCATTCCTGCCCATAGCTGTGCAGAGGCCCTCTTACCATTACTGCTCAGCCGTGGTCATTAAAGCCTGAGAGGACTTTGTGTCGTTGCTCTGCAGCTTCTAGGCTGCCTCTTAAACTCGGACTAAGCTGCATGATCCTGTTGGTGTCATAAAAGTTGAGCTTCTCATAGCTCCCTACCGCTTTCCCTATAGCCTGTTGGAGGTATAGGGCAACACTTCCCCAGGCAGCATGGGGGACTTACTAGACCTTAGGTTCTTCCCTGAAGTGACCCTGGAAGCAATGTGAACCTAGATGATGAATCTTAAAGAATGACAGAGGAATTTGTGGTTGCCCTGGAAACTGAGATCAGAGTCCAGACTGTGCATTAGAGACGAGACTGAGGTTGGACAGGTGAAGACTAGAGAGCTGTCACCAGCCAGGCGTTGTCTGTGGAGGACCTACAGTAGATAAAACAAGAGACGGATGGATGGCAAAATAATTATATTAACACGTTACCACAGTTGCTTAATGCAGCCTGTGAAGCTTTTCACCCGACAATCAAGAAGGCAAGGAGAGGATGACTACTCGCTGAAAAAGCAGCCAAGGACAGCCCGTAAGCAGATGGGAGAAGGCTTCCCACCTTCACGCAGCGCAGAGCCCAGGGCTCCTCACCTGCAGCAAGAGCTCCTGAGCACCACGACCCTGCACCTGAGAAGGCAAATCTCTTCAAAGGTTCATGTATTTAAGAAACATCTTACATATAATCTCCATTCAAGTGAGCTTCTCTTGGTTTGTACTGCTTGAATTGTAGTCCTCACTGTGGCATAGGGGATGAAAATATTCCATTTTCTCATGACATTCGATACTGAAATGTATAAAGGTAGTCCCCTTTGGTTTGAAGAAGGAAAGAATTAATCAACATTGTAAATTCTGTTGATTTCTGCTAATACTGGATTTCTTTTCATGGACAGAACCTTGTAACACAGTACCATTTTGAGCATAACATCAGAAGAAAGTCTGCATTTGCTTTTTTTCCACCCAGTTTGTTGGTTTCTGTATTTTGGCAGGGAACAATCTGCACAGCTTCCAGATCATAAAGCAGAAGTAGCACTTCAACAAAAGAAGAGAAGTTGGACTGCTTATAGTGTTAAGCAGTTTTAAGTCATAGATTAAATTTGGATAAAAATGTGAAATAAGGATTACTTCAAATAGCTGTTCACTTCATTTTTTCCACTGTGTCACAAAAACTAATTTTTAACTTCTCAGCTGCTTTCCATGTTTCCATAAGGCCAGGTCTAGAATAGAATTTAGGTTCATATTACTGTATGATACAAGGTGGACACTGCTCATATTAGTAAAACTAACCTTTGCAGGAACAGTTTCTCGCCACCCATCCTGAACAATACAATCGCTAGCAGTTGAAGTGCAGTTTTTCTGTAACAAATCCAGCAGTGGTAGGGTTTTTGTAGACACAGGTACATCAGTCAGCCCCTCCCGGCATAGGTTGTTACAGCTCTACCGGAAAATATTGGTACTGTAGACCTGATTACATCGCTATTTGTCAGTAATTTCTTTCCTATCAATCACAACAGCGTTAAGCAGGAAAGCCTTACAAAACTGAGTGAAAAACAGCCAAAGAGATTCATTTAAACTATAGAAAGGAAAGAAGAGTTTTAATCCTGCCTTAATATGTGGCAGAAATACAGCAAATTACAAGGCCAAAAGCAAGAATGTTGATGTGTTTGTTAAATCGCAGCTCCCAACGCGTGTGAAAAGAGGATTTCCACAGAAAGAGAGCAATCCCCCAAATACTGTCAATCTTAGTTATTCTGGGGACCTCAGCTATGGAAATCCAAGTCAGAGAGGAATATCCATGTCAGATAGGAACATGTGCAGCAAGTAATTGATTAATCTGTATCACAGCTTCCACTGTATAGCAAACGATTAAACAGATTGATCCGCACGTTGAAGGAACAGCTAGTCTTCTGTTTTCTTGTGATAAACGCTTTCTCCATTGTGCTAGCCAAGATATTTCCCTGTATATTCCCTTCATGCTAGAAAATCAAGACAGTGATTTTAATTATTGCTTTTGCTATCTGGAGAATATTAGCAATGTCATTAATGATCAGAACAAGAGATGTAAAAGTCACACTGATTTGAGTTGAACACTTATAGAAACTTGTTCAATGAGATCAATAACTGAGTATTTCATTATAGTGCTATCAGGGGGTTTTTCGAAGGCCATTGTCTTTCTTGTAAAATGTGTGGTGACATTAATTAAAAGTTTAAGCTGAAGTAAAACATTAATCAAAAATGATTTATGTGCTAGAATGTTTGTCCAAAGTCTGAATTAGATAACAATAGCAGATGTTTGCTTTGCAAATGGAAACCAGTGCAACTCAATTGACTGTAAAACTGAATGCCAATCAAATCATACAGTGAATGCTGTGGAGAGTTAAAGGAATATATATATACACACACACAAAATAAGTATTATATACACCTCAATTTGAATCATTTTAACTATGACCCTGCTGCGTTATTTCATTACACGCATGTGCACATGTACAGTACATGCCGCATTGCATTAAATCAAAAGGACAGGGCTAAAAGAAAAGGAAGTTATGATGAAGTTAAGGCACTATGGTGGAGGACATGACGGATTGTTAGAAAATCAACAAGGAAGCACAATAATCTTGGTGCATTATTGTCTGGCTCCGTGGGTCCTGGAAACATTTACTTTTCCTTGATTGCACCTAGCATAGAAGAGTAACTACAGGCTTTGAAGTGCTGGAAATAAGACAAGGGAGGGAGCTGGCAGCAGCCAGAGAAAGCACAGAAAGCAGATTCTTCCTCCACCTCCAAGATGGCGATGCCCCAACAGTGGAACTCGCCACCGGCTGCAAGGAAAAATTGAGGTTTTATTAAGAGAGGCATAGGTTGCCTTGGTTTTAATTTTCTGATTTGCCATTCAGTAAGCAAATTTCTTTGTTCTCAAGGAAGATTTTCCTTTACCCTTAATCACCGCCATCAAAAATTCCCAGGAAAAGAGGTGTACCGATATCAAACCTTATTTGACCTGTGATATTTCATCTGTTGACACACCAGGGATGTCAATCTTCTGGAGCTGTGGGACTTTAGAGTTCAGATGAGAAATAGGTGCAGGAGGCCAGGCCTCTTGTCTGTTGCTCTTAAGATGGATAAAAGGATTTCAAACTTATTGGCCTTTTGTTCATGACAGGTAAGCTGGAAAAAGTCCTAGGACTTTCACTAAATAACTAACATGCTACTTCTGCATTAATTTATAGTGCACATTAAAGTATCTGCAGCTGTTGTACGCTGAATTGGAACGTATACCAGTTTTCTCTTACCGGGCCTTACATCAGACTACCAAATGCAAATTATTAGAGTAACTTCTTAAGGTGCAGTCTTCCAGGTCAGCATTTCTACGTAAATATATCAAATAATAGGCGTATTTCACAAGGATATCATGTAACTTTGACCGCCTTGGTACATTGTGTGCAGTCCTCACAGTGGTGGGCTTCTGAGAAGATGCTACTTCTGGTCCTGCCCCAGAGGTAAGTCCACAAGCCTGCTCTGCAGCCAAGAGTGGTGTCGGAATCTGCGCATGCCAGGCTTTGACCAGGTCCAGCCAACGTCAACACATACTACAGAGGATAACTGCCTTTAACACCAGTAAGCTGGAAACTAAAACCTAATCACTATAAGATACGGAAACAAGACATTTAGTGTTCCAAACTCCCATGCAATGTTCATCACTCACACGACTGTTACTGCCCGTCCAACTTTAACTCTATCCCCTCAAATTTGCAGAAGTGCATGTAAAGGTCAAAATAAACATCCAGGAGATATAAAATCCCATTTCCTTTTCAGTTGAACTATCTCCAAAGGACTAAAACATGAACATATGCTACAGTATTACTCACTACATAAAAATACATATGTTAGTAGATATACAGTATAGTTAAAACACAAAATTATACCATCTACATATACTTATATAAACCTGCAACAACATCATCTATCAACACACCCAGTCAATCAAATCCTATATATAAAAATATTTTCTTATTCTCTACCAGACACTAGACAAAAAGTTACAGAACTTTCAAATGTTGTCGTTCCTCTTGAAAATTTCATTACATTCATAAGTGACAGGATTTTTTTTAAGTATACAGTGTTGCCACTTCCCGTGATTTCAATGAATTCTTATTAGTTGATGGTTTCTAAAGTCTCAGCTCCTGAAATTCCAACTTCAGCTTTTTAAAAACAAGTCCTTTGTCCTCTTACTAGGGAGAAAGAGTTGATGTCAGTTTTAATACCTAAAAATTCAATTACCGGAAACAAATAAAAAGAACTCAATTCTGTATTTTGAAAATATTGCTCCTTACTCTAACAGGAAAGGTTATTATTAATCCACCCAAATCTGCTGATTCTTTTTTCAGACACATTTCCTTCCAAATTACTGTGGTTTAAATAAAATCTGAATAACATCAGGGTATTTTGATGACTTTTTTTTTTTTTTTAATTATTTATTAGAAAGGCAAGTCAGCTTTCTAAGTCTACTTTTGCCTAGCTGAAAGTTCTTTAATTTTTAAAAAGCATAGGAGACTTGAAGGCTCAAGTTTGGCAGACCTTATTGATTTTAAACCCTGAAAATAAAAAAATTTAAAAAAAATTGTCATTGCCTCAGCCACAGGTAAAATGTTTTCTTTGTATCTACGAGTCTTGAAACTTCCTCACCAACGGCTGAGGTCAGAGCCTTCGGTGCACTTGCAGAAGACCACCACCTTTTATGCATTTCTGTAAGAAGACAGAACAATAAACAATGACAGAGGTTTATGCCTCTCAAATCTCATAGCAGTCTGAGGCATAAAAGATGGTTCCTTGAAAGCCCTCTAATACACCTCATGCCTTAATGAGCTGTTGATTGTACTTAGTTATGCAGGACCCAGCGACTGAATACTATGGACTCTTACAATCAAAGCGTCTCACCTGGCAAGGCCTTGGCGCTGGCGAGGTAGTAGGTTCCTTCGAGAATTGTGGAGTTTAGTCAAAAAGTTTTCCTCCATTTCACCAGCTAGAACCTTCCCATTACTTCACCTCTTCAGTCTCATGGTAAAAAGCCCTGAAGCAGCACCTGCATATAAAAATCAGGTCTTAAGGTCCCTACAAAAATGGCAGCTACTGGGTTTTTTTAATTTGCTGTTAGGCAGTGGAGCAAAACTGATATTCAGTTCATGTTTTTGAGCTGGCTCTGTACAGAGCAATGAATTTCAGCCAAAGTTATGTGAAGATTTTTTGGCAACTGATCGCACCGCAGCCCTGCCGCTGACCCCCAAGACACAGAAGTTGGTTGAAAAACTTAGAAATTATGGCACGTAGAAGTTCTTTTTGTATTATTGATGATCTACCTGAGGTTTTCTTAGACTGGTTGACTTACCAGTACCTAAGAGTAGCAGTAATTATAATTCCCAAAAAAAGACAGTGTAATTGGCAGGAACATGCTATCAGCAGGGGAAGATTTAGGCGAACCTCAAACTTTCAAACGGGTACAGGGATCCAAATGATTTTTAGTTCTCCAGGTTAAATTTATACTTAATATAAGCATCTAGGAAAACGCCTGCTTTCTAACAGCATTTAGCTAAATAATGTTACGATCAAAAAACCCAAGTCTGGGTGTCTAACGTAAAAGCCCTACATTCATGGTCGAAGGGTAAGCAGGCTGAGCACTCGCAAATCTTCTCTTCACTGGACTGAGGGATGTTTGGCACTTCTCTGAAATAAGACGCTCTACGTTTTTGTTACTGAATTTCTATTACTGCAGAAACCGAAGAGAGGCAGGCAGTCTGTAAATGCTGCCAGTTTCTATCTTTCAGGCTCCGCATTCATTTATTATTTGGTTGCCATTGACTTTCTTGGGCAATTTTTAGACGCTTGACAGATTTTCAGAAAACTTCAAAAAGAAACTTCAGAAATCTACTATCATTCTGTTCCTAGGTGTTTTAAAATAATGTGCTAATAAAATAAATAAGTAAAAAATAAGAAAAGGGAGAGGGGAGTATACGCAAAGGCTTTTTCCTGCAGAGAAGTGTTCCAATAGCCACAGTAATTTTGCTTTTTAACTAGCTTAGGCAGGATTATTACTTAGTTAATTGTTGATTATGTTTTTTACACTGCAATATGCTCTAAAAAGTCAACACTCCCCTTTTTCTGACCCTTTAAATCCTACAGTTTACTATTCATAATGACGAGAAATAGCTTGGGTATTTGTTGCTGCACAGATCTATATCTTCTTGGACACCACAAACAATGTAAATATTTTCCATTTATATGCCTGATCATTTTTCCAATGTACTGAACTGTTTGAATTTCCAAGGTCAGAAAATGATTTATTTTATTAAATGTTTGACACAACAAACTAAGCAAAACATCTTTTGATATTATAAAGAGAAGATAAAAGAACGAATTCTTATCTTTGTAATGCTTTAGCTGCATGACTTCGGGGTTCTTAGGCTATCATAATATAATGTTTATTAGAAGCCAAAACAAAGATTTCTCTCTTAAAGAAATATCAGAATGTAATACAGAAGGCAATCTGATAGATACACACTATTCAAAAAGAAAGTACTGTGTTTGCAAAATGTTAGGAATATTAAACAAAAAAATGTTTAAAAAGAGTCAAATGAGAAACTCCTTTCTGTGCAGGACACGCACGGTGTCTAACATGCTAACAATAAAGATTTTCAGTGGAATGTATAACAAATCTGGGAGACTTTTATTGAAAAATGGCCATGGGCAGCCATATTTTGGTTTTGGCTAAGCCTCAGTCATCATGTTTTGATTTAGAAGGAGAAAACCCAAACCACCTGTGGTTTTCATTTTTAATTCATGGCCCATAGGAATACAGACTTTACACTTTCCAATTTTTCCTACCCATGTGCAGCCTGTTAATCAGAAAAATAATATTTTAAAGCTATTCCTATCCATGTGTAGAATTTTAAAGAGACTAAAGAGAAAATATACAGAAGCCATCATCAGTATTGCCCATGAGCACACAAGAGGGATCTTGCAAAATCCATACCTCTGACCCGGGTGTCACAGGTTCCCCTTTCTGGGTAGAGCACATCTGCTGCAGTGCCAGCCCTCTCCAACTTAAGGTTATATGTTTTGTTTTTTTTCTTAATGAATATCGATGGAGATAAGTGAAATAACAGCAGATCTAATGTGACCAGGAGACAGGCTTCTCCTAGATGATGCTTATTTTCTACAAGCACATCGAATGGTTTTGAAGAAGCTGTGGACAACAAACCTCCTTACTCAGCGAGGCTCCAGGTAGCAAGCTGCAGGAAATGGGACAGTACCCCGGAAAAGTAAAGAGAGAGTACAAAAAAGAAAAGTATGCACACAATCTCCAGAGGGGCAGGGGTGCGATTTCGAGTGAAATGAGACCACGAACCGTCTGAAACCTGGTAGCTCAGGTGAGGGACACTCTCTTCACGGTTGTGCCTTATGTGGTTACACCTAGAAAGATGCATCAAAGGAGAAATATCAGTCAAGTGCTCCCCCTATTTTATTTTAAAGGAAAAAGTGCATTTTATGTGCTAATCTACCACAGCCGACTTTCAAAGCCTCCTTCCTTTGTCATGCAATGAAATGCTGACATGCATTTCTTTTGTCTTAACCCACATCTAACTGGATCTCCAGCTGGCAGATGTTACTGGCAGCTCTCTTTGAGAAAATACACCGGGTGAAATCCAGATCCCTTTGAAGACAGTGGGAGCTTTGCCATGGACTTCAGTAGGGCCATATTTCACACACTGCCATTTGATAAGGGTAGCAAACTAATAGAAATCATTTGTTTCTAAATTCTCTATCAAAATATAGGTACTTCTTTTCTTAGCTAAACTAGGCTTCACTTTCTCTGCTATAGCACTGCTATTGCAAGCAATTGGGTTTATATACTTAAATGTATGTATAGACGCACACGAACACATGAATATAAAATATGCATAAATACAGTTTGTACTAAACATTTTTCAACTACTAAATACATTTAATAGAAATCCAGTTATGTAGACTGTTCCCTTTCCTTTTACAGTTAAACTATTTCTATAATAAATGGTCATTTTTCCCACAGAAATTATGAATATGATAGTTAAAAAGATAGTATGTATATGTATATATAATCATTACATATATACAAGTAAAAAACCCTTAATCTCTCTCACTCTTTCTCATATACATATTGACTTATACATAGGATAGTAGAATACCAAAAAAGCTCTAAATAAGGCAACTTCTCTGGAAAAGTTTTAATGAAGCAGAGCGAGACCACAATGGCAATCAATGGCTTTATGAACAATTCTGTGGTCAGAGGCTTGATCACACAAACTAGTCATGACAAAATTATAGCTTAAGGCCCCAGTAAAAATCACCATAAATTCCAGAGAGACTCATCACATTAGTAAAATGACTAATATTCGTGTTTGTAGGTGCAGATCCTTTGTTATAATGAATTACAACATCCTTCTGTAAAGTCTCTGTGATCTGCCTCTCAATGACATTTTCTAAAATGCTCCCAGAAGCAAACGAGAGAACCAAACCCGTACTTAATATTTAGACATTTTGCTACACATCCTGGATTACTCCTTCAGTCTTTAAGCACATGTATATCCATTTGATTTTCATAGTGATTTTGCTCTAAGTTATGTAGCAAGGATGGGGTTCCTTGCATGCACTTACATTTTTTCATTTTTTTCAATTGTCATACCAGTTTGTCTGCTTCAAAATAGTGAATAACGTGATCCACCAACATGTCAACATAACAACCGTTTCTCCAACAGTGCCTGAGAAACAAGAGATGACTGAGCCCAGCAATTGTGAGAAATGGATAAATATTATCTAATTCTTATAAATGAGGAAGTCAAAGCACAAAATGCTTGACAAGTGAAGTACTTGTCAAGAATACCCAGCAATGCCATGACAGAACTGAAATTAGGTCCAAGTTTCCCATTTTTCAAGGAGGAAATGATTTGGCATAAAAGTTAGCCTCAGGTTTTACCAAACCTGAAGCATCGTGGATATCCCACTAGCTGTCCGCAGACACGGTTCAGCTGCTGACCCAGTTCAAGAGAATGTGTTTAAATGCCACGTGGGATTGCCTTCCACAGTAAACCAGGTCTACCAAACGCTGAGTTTAAACCACCTCTATGCCTTCTGTTTCTTATTTCCATCTGGAGAAAAGAAAACATGGAAGAAGTGAAAGTCAAACCAATTTTTGGCTAATGAATAGCCCAGCTCATACATTTTGGGTGCCTTAGATGGATGCTGCCAGAACGGTCTGGGATGGGGAAGGAAAGCAGACAGTGCAGATTGTTGGGGGAGAAGAGTTTTGAAGCTGATTTGATCCAACGCAAGAAAATAATATTTAAAAGCTCTTTGTACAGACTAGAAGAAAGTAACACATATACAGAGATGATAAATTTATAAAACTGAAAAAATTTTACAAGCGTGCCTATACAATATAACTGAAATTCTCCATCATTTTTATCATGCTGACTTGCTTACATTCATGTGGTTTTAGTCTCACAGATGTTCTGGAGGATAGGACATGTAATATGGCTCCATAGTTTTCTAACCACAGAATATCCAAAATATATAACCAGGAAATCACTTACAGTCTGTGTGGGGTTTGGCAGATGGTATTTCTAAAAATGCAAATATCCAATATGGAGGTAGTGGAGAAGACGGATTTCACAAGGGAACAGTGTAACTCTTTATATGGAGTGTAAACTTTACACAGTATTCCAATATAGAACTGGTGAGTACTGTTAAAAAAGTTTCCAATGAATATTCATTTCAGTTTATAAACACATTCTCTTCAACTGTTTCAATGCCCTCTTTGTGTTTGCTTACTGTGCATGTTCTATTGCGTTTACTGGCAAGAACATTTGCAGAAACAGCAAGTTTTAAACAAGTATTAGAGAATATATATGGGAAACAAATTTTTAATTTGGAAATATGGGTGCCGGCACCAGAAATTTATTCCAAACAGGTATCCTCATCCATTCGAGAGAGGAATGTACGTGAACAAAACTAGCTTAGATTGAATTTGGGTCGTTGAATGCTTGCAACCACATAGAGTAGCAGTGCACGATTTTAAATTTTGGTCAGATGAGGCAAAATCAGAAAGTAGTGCATTCTCCTGCTAAGGAGCTTGCGTGTAACGGAGGGAAATCAGGAAGCAGGATGACGTGAGACACTGGCTGAGCTGTATTCTGATTTCTGTTTAGATACCAGTCAGCCTGATATAGTTGTGAAAGGGGTACATGAAGAGGGGATGTCTCGACCGAGGGGCAGCCTCCCAGCCAGCCTCCTTAGGCTACCACCAAGTCTTTTTTCAGCTACGAGAGCTGCACTGAGCATCTCTCCCTTCGCTCTGGAGCACAATTTTGGGATAGAACAGGAACAAAACTCGTTTCTGACCACTGAGACGATGTGCTGTGCCCCTGAGAGAAGAAACATGGGGCATGCTGGTCACCATTAGCAGCACAAAGGGTCTGCTTCTAGTTTTTTGCAGTCGGTCAGAAAAATCCCGAGACGAGTAGAACACCGCTCAGTTCATTATAGCTGAAGAAATCTCTACCACTGGTTCTCCTCACCCGGCAAGCCATGTGGCTCCTAGTTTTGAGGGCTTTCGAAGATAAATGGTGAATATGAAATATAGATACACGAAATATATGAAATGTGAAAATGATTTGAGTCAAGATTTGCTCACATGGGACCTGAATGACATGAAATCTTTGGTAATGATGGTTTAGGTTTAGACAACAGTAAGCACAGAAAAGACCAGGCAGATTTCATATGATGGAAGATTTCATTCTAAGTTGCACAACTGCAGTCACCATCTTAATATACCATAAAATATATAAATCCAGGTTCCTAACTGATGCAACCAATTACTGCTCCATCAAGCCGATTTACAGTGGAACCGAAACACACCATTCGCCTGGCAATTCTACCACAAACAGACTGGATTCCCTGTTAGTATAGACTAGTAGTTTTATAACCCATAAATACATTTACTAGAAAAAATTAGAAGGCAGAGCAGGCAGAAATGCATGTCCTCACATAAAATTGTTGTAAAGTTTAACAGAAATAGAAATTTTTCTGTATGCTTTTTTTACACACATGCCACAGCTTAACTTCATGTACATGTCTACATATCTCAAGCACACAACTCTGTAAAATGTTTTAATCACTCGCTAGTGAGAATGTCCAACTTGATCAAGTTCTGAAGCCTTTTAAGGTTGGGAGTTAAGTTCAATGTCTACTACTTCTTTTTTCTTCTTAGCTCTAACTTTTGTATGGCTTTTCAATTCTATTTTGTCAAAGAAAAATCATAGAACAGAGAAAAAAGTTATCTGTGTCTGAATTGCTGACTTTACTAAAGGGTCAGTTTCTTTCCAAGCCTTATCAAGCTCAGACAGCTTTCTGGCAATTTCAGTTCAGCTGCGAACAGCCAAGATCATGTGAGATGATCCAAAAGATTCCTAAAATATTAGATATGCCTGTATATATATTTCAGACTAAATATTTTCATTAATGTAATCACATGAAAGAAAAAATCCCTAACACATATGAAAACCCAGTTTTACATACTTTAGAGAGTCTAGGAACCAATAAGCTATATAAATTGGATTGTCTCTTTCTTAGCTGCTTACGTGGGCTTTCTCCACAAAAGTAAGTTCCTGCTGCAGTGAGGTTACGTCCCGCATTGCATCAGTAATGTTTCACCACTTTGAAAGGGCCACACAGTCTATTATAATGAGAATCCAACTTCTCTGGCAAGAGGGTCTGATCCACAGTCACTTAGGTTTCTTAAGTTGAGGTCATTGTGCTAATTCCTTTGCAATGTGTTAATTGTCCGTTTGTAGAGAAGTTGTTGCTTCTTCAGAAAGTATAACAAAATATCAGTACAAATTTCTGTGTATCTCTAAGTAAACATTTCCTTTCTAAAATCTCATCATCAAAACTTGTGTGATTTTTTCTTTATTTTGCATTCTAATAAATAGTATGTGATTGAACAAAAGACTTATCCTGTATTTGTGTACATTAGCAGTACCATTTTGGTGCAAAACTTCATATTTAATCTTCATTCACTCCATTCATTGTCATAAATCAGTGGATATCTTTATTTACACAAAGAAAAGAATTAATTATTGAATCCATGATTTCAAGTTACCGTATTTCCAAGTGTTAATTTCCAATGATGTGCTATTCAGTTTTGCAACAGCAACACCTCAAGAAATTTCTAACTCGATGCACCCTGTGGCCCCAGTTCTTGGATTTCACGCTTACACCTTATTTCTGGCCGTAGTTAAGTCAGCGAGACTTGTGAGCTTTCATGACAATGGACCACTGTTCCAGCTGGGTAACAGCTCCTCACTCCTAACCACTCTTTCTCCTCTACAGCAGTCGGAATATCGGCTACCTGACTGAGACTCAAAGCCGTAACACCGAATCACAGACCTGAAACATCCTCAGATAATGTAGGAGTATTATTATTTTTGGTTTTGAAATGCATTGCCTAAAGGATGAACAGGTACAAACCCAAAACAATTTAGGGACATAGAGTTCTTGTCTGCGAAACAGAATAAATACTCATCAACTTTTCAGTCAGAGTTATGAATATCTGTGACATCAAGCATGGTCCAAAATTTTCAGCTGTGCCTCACATCACAGTATTGGAATTGGAACTAAGCTTTTAGTATTCTTTCCCAAAGAAATTGTAAAGGAAGAAGGGCTGATCAATGTGAGAAGTTGAATAATCAGTACAGGTCTGACTCATGTGTTCCTAATGCAGTAAACAAGGGTGGTAAACAGTTACTTATACTCCATCAAACTTGATTCTCATATGACTTACTGCAATTTTACTCCAAAATAACACAGCTGGACTTCTGTGAAGTTTCTCTTTTTATACTGCGACTAATAGTGTAATCCAAATATGGATTAAATGCTTTTTCTCTGAATGCACACAATTACAACAGAAATCAATATCTTACACTAGGAGTTTTCTTCTCAGTGTATTAAAATATGTTTTCTTCCATAATTTTGAAAAGAGTCGATTATGTTTTCCCATTCACTAAGTGCAAAAAGCCGCAATGGCTTTCATTTTAAAATGGATGAAGATAAGCCAAACACGAAACAGCACCGAAGTCCTGTTCCTCCTGCGGTCAATGGCAACCCACCTTGTAGGAGCAGGACCATACTCCAGAGGAACACACCTCTGATGTTTTTCACCAAAAGCCATCAGCAGAGATCTGGGTACAAAAGACCATGAAACAGCAGAAATATGTGAAGTGCCTAAAAATGTAAGAACTTAGAACCAGAATACGTCACTTTTCGCAGATATAAGAACATACCACATTCTTATTTTCTTCCTATGGGAGGTCAGTGTTTATACTGCAGATGTGCCTGCCAGGAAGAACATTTTTGCACTTGCTCTTCTTCCAGTTGCTAATCTGCACGTTCATTTGCCGCTGCTTGAAGAATGGTTTGCTGAGCTTTTCCAGCATTACTGGCATTAGACCCAAACGTTTTCACAGATTCAAACCACTTCACCATCACCTTTCTGTAGCAGGCACAGGATGGAACTTTTATCTTCCCCCGCAATTTGCCTTTCCTGCGGTACCAGCCTGGGACTGGCTTCAGTCCTGCCCCAACCGCTGGACTGGCTTTTGGAAGCAGGGTCTGAAATTACAGAAACCTTGACAGTGGAGGTCTGCTCTGCTCTGACGAGGAGGCTGAGAGACCACCGTCTTGGTCCTTGCTCCTGGTAAAGTCCCTGGGTCCCCTCGCGATCCCCAATTTGGCTCTGTGTGCACCAAATAAGATTGCCTTCCTGCAGCATCAGGTTGGTGTGTCTAAAAGTGTTCGGAAAGCCCTTAGTTATCCCTGGCAATAAGCTGGAGAAGACACATAGCACACAGTGCCTCATCATTTTGTTTTGCAGTTGTTAAGCTCACCACAGTCTTGCCTTTGCCTTGTGTCGGGAAAATAGCAGCAAGATGACTAAACAGCAGAGTTCCTTTTTAGGGATATTTCCAGGCTACCTCCTAGTGGTATTCAATATACATTATTCCATGCAGTGCGTTTTACCCCAACTTTAAACAGGCTGCAGAAAGAAAGGAAAGATCAAGATGGTTTCTCCTACAAATTTGCATGAGCTTGAAGCAAGGACAAAAAGAGCAAGACTTTGGTGTGGGACTTTTCAGCTTGTTTTAGTGGAGCTAACTAATGTTGGATGCAAAACCACTCCTAACCAGCCTGTTCCCTTCGTGCCTTCCCCATTAGAAAAAAAAAAAAAAG
>NW_009596405.1:111976-182499 GCF_000690535.1 Cariama cristata
GTGCCCGGGTCCCTAAGCAACTTCCTGTGGCTGTTCTATCACGAGTACCAACTTCTGCTGACTCCCTGGCCATGCTGGAGACAGTAAGCTGCCTCTCCTCATCTCCAGCTGCACAGCCAGGACCTTGATGGCACACACCGGCTTTTCTGAAGGATCCTGCAGTCAATAAGCTACTCTCAGAACATCTAAGACCGAATCATACAGATTTTACCCCTACCCGGGGAGAGACAAGGCCGTGAGTTGAAAAAGAGAACTTGAGCAGTGCGGTGCCTCACTGTCGCTTTCCCTAACCCTGCGGTTTGCAGGGAGATCTTAACTGAGCCTTTCCTGGTTTTCTAATGTTTGTTTGGGGTTTTATTCTCCCACATCCCAGGAGGTACGAGTTGAAGGAGGTATTGTGAGAGGCTGCAGCCAAAACTCCATCTTGATAACATTTTTATGGAGGTGAAACTACAAAGAGCAACTCAATGGCTGCCAACAGGGCTGTGTTAGCGTGAAAGAATCGCCAGAAGCAGGCAAGTAACATTCATGCTGAAAATATGATTGATCACTTCTTCATTTTTTTTTTCCCTGCAGTTCTGCCCTGGTCCAAATCCAGGCTCAGTGAGAAGTGGCTTTAACTGAGGCTGAGATCAGTCTTCAGAGGCAGCTGAAGATTTCCACTAAATCACTGGTTCACATACCAAGTTCAGGGCAAAGCTGGAGGCTTGTGGATGGCATGTTGACCCCGTCTTTGGTTTGCATAAAAATGACAGAAACGGACATTGGTCATTCTTTGAATTCCATCCAAAAGGCCAGACAATTCATTTGTGCATGTGCCAAAAAGCTGAGGTAGTCAACTGATCACTTTGTGCTTAGAAAATACAGCACCCTGCTAATAAAGGTGACTTTACCTTTATTTCAAGAGGAGCTGAGGGATTTTCCAGATGGGTAAAGGGCTAAATCACTGATCACCTTCAAATACACTGGTTCACTGTACATGCCTTTCTGAACAACATTTACATGAAGAGAAAGCAGGATTAGCACCGCTAAAGTTAAGGATACCAAAATGATGTGCAACCACATACGCCCTTTGTTTGACATGCTGATTTGTCCTGATCGCAGGTACCGTATATAACTTGCGTAAGAGTACATTTATGTAATTTACTTAATTTAACAACTGATTTGCATATTCAAATATCTACCAAAGAATTTGCCTCTGAGTAGGGTTTTCAGAAAAAAAAAATTAGTACAGAATCTGGAAAATATATTAAGACCTTTTTCTTAATTCTTTAAGTTCCCTGCTGCTTACAGGAATTAAGTATGGAAACAACATCTGTGTAATATTGTGAAGGATTTCAAAAGGGCTCCTCAAAAAGGGCTGACACAATCTTACTCCTTTTAGAAGAGGATATGAAATGAATTGCTTACTTTGGCTATTACACGCACTCCCTTCCCCCCAGCAGCAGAGCCAAGAACTAGTGGCACGTCTGAGAAGTTTTTTTTTACGGGGAGTCCTTCAAGTATTTTGACTGTTTGCAATAAGACCTAAGAGAGGTCCCCTCCCATAAACATAACAAAGGAAATCGTTACACTAAAGCCCCACTTAAGTGAATGAATAATAGATTAATAGAATCTTATGATTAATTATTTATGTCATGTCTTTGCATGTGACCCTGACAACTGAAAATGGTAAACGAGTAAAATACATATAAGAACTTTTAAAAAAAATCATAGATACTTGTTAAACCTTAATTAGTTATACAAAAATCATATTATTATCCAGTCTAGCAGGTATGAGACATAAAGTGGTGATTATCAGCAAGTCTAAAGAAATGTCATTTGACAGTAGGCAACACCTCCACCAATGACAATATAAATGGATGCTGCCCTCTCCCTCTTCCTGCGTAGATAGTGAAGAGTTATAGCCAGAACTGATCATCTGCCCAGAGTCTTGTAACACTGCCCTTGGATAGGCAGACACTCCCACTTTGGTATATAAAACCAAGTATGTTTCCAAAGCTGTTAATTGAAGTCCTAATGTCAGTATGGAGCTTGATGTGAGTTTAGCTCGGCTTTAAAAATCACCTTAATGATCCTTTCAGAACCTGCCTGGGCCTAATTACACTTATTTTGTATCGACCCTGAGGTTACTCATGTGTGAACACACAAAAATAACATCTTTCTCCTACTTTCCAGAAATATTCCAACTGATTTTAAGTGAGGAGTTTCCCTAAAAAAGAAGATGTTTTTTTTCAATTGAAAGACCACAGATTGATTTGGGATGACGCTACGTGTTACATAAAGCCTCTTCCTTCCTTAGGGAAGCTAACCATGAAGTTCCCATTGACTTCTAATTAGAATAACAGAAAAAGTGCTCTCTCATAAGAAAAGGTAGTTGCAAACGCTATGTATCTGAGATAAGATTACTAAACAAGATCACATAATGTATGTCTCTCTTCTTCCCCACTTCAGGCATGCCCGTCGACACGACTTGCTATCTCACAGCTCCTTTCTATCACAAATAAGCCTTGCTGCACCAATGCCTTACTGAATTGCCATCTCCTAGCAAGAGTAAATACGGATATTTTAGGACAGAGAGACTCGCAAAGGAGACACCAGCATCCTATGGACTCAGACAGAAGAGCAGCTTCTGTGATCTGCAATATACAATATCATTTTGTCAGGTAGCTACTTATAAACACGTAGTCTACCTATCAGGAAATTGCTATGATGGCAATTCCACCTGGACACTGTTGCTTTCAGAGTTGGACCAAGCTGTCCAATATAGTTCTTTAAATAAAAATCTCTTTGTCTGCAAATGGGGGAAAATAACCAGAGTTGGGTTGTAAGAATGCAGATTCAAAATTTGTAGGCATTTAGACCAGCTGTACTTGAAATACCATAAATGTGAAACATGTTGCAAAACCAAATAAAATGCAGGCTTACATCCCAGCTGAGGACAGCTCTAGTCTCCACTCTGCAGAGATTTTTTTGTACTTCCTGAGGACAAGGGAGGGAAGACTTGGAGCAGGATTTTAAAAAAAAGGCGTCTTTTCCGGGAGCATACAATCAGTTGCGGCATGGCTCCAGACCTCTGCGCTCTTCTCATGGACCAGCCCCTACCCTAACACCAGGCACTGCTTGACTCAGTCTGGAAGAGCCATGGTGGTGAAGCTCCCCATGCCCCCTGGGACAAGGTTGCTGTACCTTGATTCTCCGTGCATCTCACTCGGTACCAGGCGCTGGAGATTGGCTCACCCTTAACTTGCCGGTTGGGCAGGAACAGTGGAGGTTACTGAAAAGATATTCTTACTGTAGCAAGAATATTTCCATGCATCAAGCCAGAATCCAACAACGCTCTTTCAAAATAATGCTGTCTAGTAAAATCAACCAGCTGAAAGGCACTTTGTATAGTATCAAAAATGTAAATAGAATGGATATTTGGCCAGTTACTATGCATTCGGATGAGTATGTAGTCACCGGGCAAATCCAAAACACACATGTAGTTTAGAAAATAAAACAGATGCACATAAAATTGAATTGTGTTAAAATAGTTGTTCTGTACAAGCGTGGTGCTATCGTTTTACTGTGTAAACTGATCAGGAAAGAGAAGGTGCCTGCCTTCTCATAATGGTGTTTTAAAACTCTATGCTTACTCTCATGCATTCCTTATTCATAGGAAGAGACCTCACTGAAGCTAGCAAGACTGAGTCCTCCAGGATCAAGTCCTTAATTTGTGCATTAACAGAGTACTTTAGCCTCCAGTATATTTAATCTTCCATATCTAAAAATTTCCCAATAGTATCACAAATACTTTATGAAAAATAAATATTTAGACAAGATAATGTATATTAATGTAGAACCTATTTAACATTGATTCTTTCTTTCCATTACAACTCATCTAATGCCATGGGCTGATTAGATCAGCCCGCATACATGTCAACAAGGCTTGCAATCATCTAATTCATCCTCGGGGTACTAACTTCTAAAATTGTAACATTTGGGAGTTATTAAATTTAAATAAAATGCTTTCGATTTTCCAGTCAACATTCAACCTTTCATTTCAAAAGATAAAAGTAGTCTGAATCCTAAAAAAAAATCAGAAGAATGCCAGCGCTATGATCAGAGGACTTTTTCTTCACTTGCACCGAGGACTTCAGAAGCAGCAGCCAAATCAGGCAGGAAAGCAGGGAAGGTCGGCGGTTGTGCCTTTTATCCATGGAGCCTTTTAAGGGGATCGCGGTACGCTGCCGTAAAATGCATCCGTAGTGCGGATGCATGCCCAGAGACATGATTGCAATCAGGTAGTTGGAATAGCTTTTCTATCAGCAGCATAGGAAAGATTGGCCAAAGCAACATTTAGGCCCCAAATTGCTGCGAGCATTCGATCTGCTTTGCAACGCTCTCCTCGCGAGAGAGCAGATCGGCACCCAGCAGGTCGAGAGGACCGCCGTGCCCCGGCCGAGCCTCAGCTCTCGGCGAGAGCTGCCACATCATTCGAGAGATGCTCAACGCCTCGCCGGGAGACTTCAAAGTCTCTCTGACTCTGCTCACAGCTTCTGCAAATGGACGGTCCCAGGTTGAAGGTGGCTGACCCACACCTTCTCCTCGCTGCAGCTCACGCTGGGTCGGGTGAGGCTGTAAATTGGCATCACTCCCCCGAAATGATGATGCCTTTGGTTGCAAAGAAGAGGAAATGAAGGGTCGTGTGATGTGGAAGACCCTTGGCCAGGGCCCTCAGGTGAAAAGTCTTGGAGTCAGAAGCCCGGATAAAAAAGCCAAAGAAGTCTTTGAGCCCAGAAAAGGATTAAATGGATTTACCGGGTCCAGAGAAAAACCAAGCAGAAACAAGGTAAAAAATATTGGTCTCTTCAGCTCACTGCTATTCAAGAGAGAAGAAATATGAGTTACAATGAACCGGGAAAGGATTTTTCTGAGTGTGTGAAAGGAAAAAAATGCTTTATTCGTGCTTATTTTATGTTGTCCAATAAACCAGCCTGGGAAAGGGATAGCCACATAGATTTCAGTATATCCACAGGGAGCAGGGAAAGGGAAGCCGAGGCGGTGGGCGCACTGTTTCAGTCACCCGTTGCAGGCTGGTGTTGGAGAAATCATTCTTTCAGATTACTTTATCAGTGGCCATTTTCTGACATGCAGCGTTTGGGTAACAGCAGTCTGTACCGTGGTCACGCTATTTAGGAACCACAGAACTGCCCAAATCCTGATTATGGCTGCAGCGCTGTATGGGCTAATGGATGCAATATAAATAGCTTTTCTGTTTCTTTTATAATCTCTGTTTCTTGAGTATCAATAAAATGCCCGTGATCCATAATCCTTAAAAGATTCACCTTTGAAATGCAAGCATTCTCTTTATTTATATTTGTATTTAACTTCCACTTTTTTAATACTCTAAGTCTGCTTATCTGTAGGAGACACTTTAATAATCTGACGTGAATAATATTGATATCTAAGGATGAACGGAAATTCATGATGCCTACTGTTATTCAAAAGTCGGTGCCGAGACTGTGCATTTCTGCTGGTATAATCATTTATTTGTTGGAAGAACAGTATAATATAGGTCTCCATTTCTGTTCAATTATCACTTGAAGATAGAAAAAGATTAATAAAGAAAGATAGACTTCCCACTAATTTATCGGAAAGTGTCATAAACAGAGCTTTGAAAAATAGCAGCAGTTGCTCTGTGGCTCTCAGTAGCGGATCTCCCAGTAAAATCTCCATTTGTTCTGGGCTCTTTATTTGTTTGGTATTTCCCTTCAGAATATACACGGCCTCACCATTTCTGCTGTGCTTCTACATCAGCCCTAACATTGTACCAATGTAAAAAGCCGTTTGTGTGTCTTTGGGTATCTCTTTCTTGCCCTCTTTGGGTTGTTCCTCTTTTTGGAACCTGTTTTGGAAGAAATGCTGACATGCTGCATGGTCACGTGCTTACGCCTTCGTTTTCAACTTTATTTAATGCGTTTCTATAAGAATGAATATCTGGACCATGAACTCTCCTTTATCAAAGTATATATTTGTAGGCTGTGATATCTCTGAGTACACAGATACCTGATTAGGTAACGTGTTTGCATTCAGGCTGTTTGTGTAGCTGTTGAGCAGCAAGAGTCACTGAAGCACCGTAACAGAGTGCCAAATTTGCTGAAGTCTCAGAACCATTTATGGCTTCAGATAGCGATGCTTTGCTTCCCGCTTGTGTACAGAGCAGATAAATAAGTTATTGTAGTGTTCTCCATCACCAGTCAAACAGAAATTATTTTGCCATTACATGGCTTTAGCAATAGGGTATACGCAGCAGGGCTGCCTTACTGACTTAATTGAGAATGAGGAATGTGAATAACTCTTGAGTCTGATCCTCTGCTTTTCCTCTAGCCTGTGTACTTAGACCTACAAAAAACGGATATAAAATGGTTCATACCCACTCCGCGTGTAATATGCAAAGTCACATGTATGTAGCAGGGGAAATGTGTAACTCTGGAAGCAAGTCTGTCTTCACCTGTGTGGTTGACACATAATAAATGCTGTCTTTGAAGAGTTTCAATAACTTTTTTTTTGCCTAAAAACTTTCCTTAAATCCTAAAACAACTTAAAATTTCAAAACAGCTTTTGCTGTTTCCTTCACTGAGGAAGCTATTTCCCTTCATTTTTTATTTTTTTTTCTTTTTGACCAGGGATAATCAACAATGTAGGAAAAAAAATTCAGCAGAGGTATTTTCTTTCATGCCATACTCCTCATGGACTTTCCCCATTCCTACTCGCTGCACCTCAAAGGAATAATTAGCTGTTAAAAAATGTGTTTCATTTTGGCTGGGAGAAGACAGAGCATGTTTTTAATTAAGGAAGTGCTATTATAATAAACTTTTCTAGGAAAATGTGCACAGGGTAATATATAACATAATTAGAAAAATACATTTATTTTTTTTAAATGCTTGACTGAAAAGTTGTCAGCCAACTCCAACATCAGCTCCATCTTCCCTTGCAAGCGGTCTCTTTCTGTTCTCAGTCTCCTCTCGGGTATAC
This sequence comes from Cariama cristata, assembly GCF_000690535.1. NCBI lineage: Eukaryota > Metazoa > Chordata > Aves > Cariamiformes > Cariamidae > Cariama > Cariama cristata. The sequence goes on from NW_009596405.1 coordinate 118,997, forward strand.
TCAATTCTCTGGCTCTTTCTTTTCCTCAAAAAGCAGTTTCCTAGTTTTTGCTACGTCACCTATCTTCATTGTCTCTAAACTTGCATCTAGACAAAGTATGGATATTTTTCTTTCGATCGATACGTATCTGCCAGCATGGAGTCTTGGCTCTAACGCTTTGCTGGTCACATCATTTTTATGTCTCATCCTTCTCTCTGATTCTCTACTCTCTGATTCTACTGCATCTGTTACCGCTGCATCCACATGTATGGAAATGTCGAGGTTTCAGTGAAATGTGAGTCCTCCCTCACGTGTGTACCCCCATCAGGTTTTCAGCCCAGAATCTCTATGCTAATCTGCACCACTTTAAAACCGGTGGTACGCTGATGGCTTTCTTAATGGCTTCAGCTTCGTGTTGATTTATTTCTGAAGTCTGAAGTCCACATCAATAACTAGAGGTTGAAGTTTATAGAAACATTATAATTTGTGCAAATCTTGTATTAGCAGGGCCCTGGGGGAACCTTCAAACCGCCCAGCAAACTGCGTGTTTCCTCCTGTAAAATGCAATTGAACTGTAACTCTTTTCTCTTGTGCTGTCTCATTAACTTCAAAATATTGCTTCAGCCACTGTATCTGTGTTGGCCAGGTCTCTCTATAAAATGCTATCAAAAGGCATCGGTTTTTCCAATATTTTCTGACATACTGTCAGCATAACCGAGCAAGTTACATTATTCAAACCACACGGTAAATGCAGCTCAGGTGGAAATGGCAGGCAAAGCGGCAGGTCGTGTCACACCGAAATAAAACGTGACTGGTAGGGCTCCCTGCCTCAAAGGGAAAATGGCACAAGTCCTGATTTTTGCAGGTAGTATGCCTGGCAGACTTTCGTTTCTAAAGTAGCCGTACACTGATTCTGTGATTAATATCAAGGTTGGTTTGTTTGCTAATAATAGCCATCATTGGATAATAACAGCACTTCAGAGAAAGGAGTACAAACCCGAATATTAGCTTTAAGCTATTTGGACCTGTGATAACTTGAAATTAATGAGCTGCTCACTATTAATACTTTTCAAAGACTGTCTATAAATGCCTTTTGCTTTTTTACTCCCTATACAGAGCCGCGTTTCAATTATCATCTTCCATTGTCTTCTGCTGCACCACACAATTATACTGTTATTTTTATCTTTTCTTTTTCTTCAATTGAAAGCTGAATAAGTACATTGATAAACTGGTTTATAGTAAGTTCTAGCACATTCACAAGTCAGTTTTAAATATGCTGAGGTGCACAGGAGTAAACAAAGGTTGCAGGTGAAAGTCATGGAGGAGATTGGTGCTTTAATGCACTTAGACCTTGCCGTCTACCACAATCCCAAACACCTAAGTAGGGCACCAAAGCTGTGGCTCCTACAAATGTGATTTACAGAACCCAGATCAGGATGGGTGTCATTGCTCATTTAGCCATCAGCAAACACTGAAGAGACAGGTCATATTTAAATACTCTTGCTCTCTTGGGGTATTTTTCAGAGCACTTCTGCAGGCAGGGGCTAAGCTCTGGGCAAGCGGGTGTAGGGCGATGCTGTAGAAGAAGTTGCAGTGAGTGCTTGAAGAGAGCGCTGAGCCGGAGTCGAGGGATGCACCACGCCATGGGGGATGTGGGCTGCAGCCCTGTGCCTCTCCAGGGTGGTCATGCAGCTGCTGACCAGAGAAAAGAGAAATTTTCCAGGAACATGGGATTGAGGAGGGCTCACTGCTCAGGAGGCACCCATGGTGAAGACTTCATCTAAATCAAAGAAACTGAAGCTGGAGCAAGGACTGGTGCCATGGCTAGGATAGGACAACAGCAAACAGTGGGAGTGACAATGAGAGACGTCACTGTCACCTCTCACATATGCTCTGCCCCGCAACCTGGGGACCCATTTGCACAAGGAGATGTTGGTGTCTTGGCACGGCGCACCATTGGAGGCAACGGGGCTTCGCACGAGCACCAAGGTGGAGATTTCTGCACCTGATTGGCAGGTCAGGGTCAAATGCAGGTAAATGTATGTCAAGATATTAGACAAAGTAGTGTTTATGTGAATTTTGGTGCTGGTTTGAACATGAACTTTGAAAGAAGCCATAAAATGAATGAAAAGGCATGCTTAAAGAAGTGTTAATACAACAACTAAGTAGGGTAATAGGAAGCTTATAGAATTGGCATATGTTGACATTTTGTTTTTATTTTATAGCTAAGCAGAAGGAAGATGTATGATTTCCTCTAAAGTGTGGTTAAAAGTGACTGTAAGAATGGCATTAGACTGCCTAATGTTTATATTTTGTTTACTTCCAGGTATAATATTCTTCTAAATAAAGATTTATAAAGTTTATAGAAAAATATTCTCTTTCTGAACTGTCCGCTCAGCAAGCACAAGCTGGACTCTGAGAAGTGGACATCCCCATGCCTGATCTGGCCAGGAATAAAAGTTCAGTTGTGTATCCTTAACCCCTGCTACGCTACAATTTGCACGTCAGTTTTGGACAAAGGTGTGCATTTAATGAGTTGACTTGTCCATGCAAATTTTGTTTTGTGCAAATAAAGCAGACCGTCAACTATGCCAATAAACACGTGTATGCAAATCCTCCTCAAGCAGCAAAACGCCTTTGGATTTGTCAGCAGTTTGCAGAACATAATGAAAAAGACAATCCTGTCTGTTGTTTGCAGCAAATATCTCAGGAAGGCAATGTGATGACTTCCCTCATTTATTACCAGCGCAAGGCTCAGCCTGCCCCTAGCATATAAGGCCCCATCCAGAGAAAATGTACAGGGAGGAGTTTCCAGGAACTAGTTTATTCTCTTTGTTGCCTGATATTCTGCCAGATGACGCACGCGAGGAGGGATTCACGAAAGCCTGACGAGTAAGCGAGCCTTATCTCCCCCGCTCCATCTGCAGTCACTCAAGAGGTAGGTACCTCCTCCCTGGCCCAAGCAGGCATCAGCATCTTCCCATGAGGGAGCCTGGAGAAATCTGGGATGGCCCCTGGGGTCTCTGGCAGTGACCTGGCCCCTCGTCCCTGCACAGCGAGCGAGTCAGCTGGCCAGGAGGCCAGGAGACCAGGGGCTTCCTCGCCAGGCACAGCCAGAGCCATCCCTCGAGCCATCCCTTGTGGCTCCCTCCCACCTCCACGATTTCCATCCAGGAACGAAGAGGAGACCCCAGGTAACATCATCTGGTCAGTTTGCAGTGGTCCATGGGACAGGTGGAGGCTTTAACATTTGAGCTGGGTTTGCCTCTGAAAACGTATCCATCGCACTTGAAGAAAATACGTTCTCAAAGTTGCTTGTAAGAGTCAAGAGTCATTAAAATATGTAAATGGTAAAATTGTACGTGGATAATAGTCTGATTACCATTTCAGCGACAGATGTTCTAACACAGAACCAAATTTTCAAAGGAGATCCGGGTTAAATTTTCAAGTATTCAACCCCACATCTGGAGTTGAATTTTCAGATGAGCTCACCTCTCACTGAGGCACTAAGTGGGCAATTCTCTGTAAAGCCCTCGACATGTAGTTCCCATTGTGGTTTTAGTCAGATCCCTTTTTTTTTTGGAGGGGGGGGGTTGCCAAAGAAAAGTTGCAAGCAGCTGAACTTTGAAAATGTGGGCCTGGCTATCAGTGCTGAACACTTGTGGAAATCCAACTTCTCACGTGTACCTGAGTCCCCTAGGCACAGGATGCCCCCCGCACCTTCTCCCAAGGGGTTTGTCAGGGACCTTGGTAGAGCAGAGTGGATTCCCTTACCCTAATTCAGCAACGGCCTGCTATACCCCATGCTACGCATCAGTCTCTTGAGGATACCAGGGAAAGTCAAAGAAACGGGTGAAATGATAAAAGCCACGCTGAAACCAAAGGCAGACTTCCAAACATTGGATCTGATCCTGGTTGCAGCAGTTCAGTACTGGAACTACTATCAAAGTCACGGGAAACTAAGTGTGACTGGGAGCTGGCTTTCTATATGCATGTACATATTGTCCAAAACGTGACAGAACCTCCCAGGCAACCTCCATCTGTCTCCTTACAAAGTTTCAAGTTAAAAAAGGAGCTCGCAATGACAGTGAACTTCAGGAAGAGCATCACCGCTTGACTTGCGCACCATGCAGCATTTGCACTTACGGCACTTCCATTCTGCTGAAGTCACCGCAGAGGGAAAACGGCATGACTTGGCTGAGCTACTGTCGAGCACCTTTGCAAAGAGGATTCTATCACTAAATCGCACAGCGTGAAGCTACGACAGCTTAAACGCATCCAAGAATAAACATCGTCACCATGCTGCTGCATCGGGGAGATGCTACGAGGAAGGGCACGGAGAAGTCAGGGCAAAGCCCTCCGGGAGGGCCTGGCACAGCCACCTGCACCATCAGCTCACATGGTGGAATTGCCACCTATAGGAAAAAGAATTTAGATGCATTTTTGCTATTAAAAATAGGCATCTTTTATCAATGTATGTAAATCGCTTTAAGAGGGGGAATCATGTTCAAGTATGATGACTCATTTTCGCATTCATATCTAAGAGTATACAACTAATACCGAAAGTACTGAATTCGTTCTTGCGCATTTGGTTTATTATGCGTTCAGATTCTAGAGCGCACGAAACACTTTCATAATCACTTACTGTCTGATTTGGGTTCCCTTATTACTGGGAGGCAACACTTGCTTGCACCACTCGCTCAGTGCCTTGTCTTGCACCAGTGACCTTCACAGCTCACTCATAATAATGCTAAACTGGTATTCTGGGGGCAGGCAAGTCTCCTGCCCTTCAGCTGCTGAGGCTTCTTTTTTTATTATTATTTTTTTATTGCAGTTTAAGCATCTCCCAGCAACTCATTTCCTCAAATCTGTGACTTTTTTTTAATTAACATTGATTTCAAAGTGATACGTCCATGGGAAAAAAAAAATGTATTTGGCAGGCACCCCCGCAAAGCTCTCTGTATTGTGTCACCATCAGTCACTACTGGCTCCCTAATGTTAAAAGGGAGGCATACCTGTTTTCTACAAGAAAATCAACAAGCTTTATTGCTGCAGGATTATGACTGTCCTTGCCCACCATTTGTGGAAGGTTTGTTAATCTCCAATTTCATAAATTTTTAGCACCCAGGATTGTCTATCAAGAAGTTTCATGTTGGAAGGATTTCATTTTGAATGTCTGCACTCATAACCCTTTATTAAGCTGTGACAGCAGAAGAAAATGTATTTTATAAATGTTGCCTAGAAGTAGCGGCAAGATACTTGGCAGCGTGGAGAGATGGCTAGTACCTGATGGCTAACATCTGCATAATGTTGATAGAAACAGTAAAATGTGACATTATTACAGGTCTTTATGACAAGTTGCTGGAGGAAGCAGTCTGAAACTTGGCTATCCTAGCTTAAGTTGATTCTTACGGTTGGAGTCAATGCCAGGGAAGTAGGAGCTAATAAAGATGTGGGATGGGGGATCGATTAGAAAATCATTCCAAAAATCTTATAAAGGTAGATAATTAGTGACACAGTGTCTAATTGCCAGGATTATATACAAATACCAGTGAGAATCTTTTCCTCTCTTCCTAACAAAATACAAATATTTCTTGCTTTGGTAATAATTGCTAGCCGTCTCTTGTCATTCGTATTTTTGATGTGAACAACTATTTTGATTAAAAGCTAAATCAAAGCAAGAAGATGTCCTTGTCAGTTCCAAGTATGGTGAGGTTACTAATCACTGTTACCTGCTGCGAGGCCGGCTTCACGCTCTGCATCCAGCTACTGAGAAAGGTCCGTCCCCGGCATTCCCAGACCTCCTATTTTGGTCGGATGTTTGGCTATGTTAGTGCATTTCCCAGCGTTGTGAAAGGCTGTGATGGAAGCAGGTAAATAGAAAACAAATATTTCAAGCTGCTAGAGACACTCCTAAAAGAGATTGTGCACTGTTTTCAGATTTTAGCCTTAATAATCATTAATGTCTTGATGGCTGTGGACTGATTTTTTTATCTTAACTAGCAGCGCTTTTTTCCTATAGTCTTTCCTATCCAGACTCACAGAATTTATTCAGCTTTATCTAGCTGTCCATTAGGAAGCCCAGACGTTGCTATTACATTTTATAATTGTTTCTGAAGATTAAACAGGCAAAATATCTATGTTGTTTCTTAAGTAGAAATCTCCATACCACAGCTGAAAGGACTCTGCTGGGAGCCCGACAAGCATCAGTCACTTGTGAATCTACTCAGCAAAGGCTCAGCACGATTAACAAGTCCCTATAAGATGTGCTGTTTGTCACCGAGGCTGCTGTCAAACCACACGATGCTTTTCCACTTTGTCCAAGCAGTTTGAGAAAAATGTGACCGTTCTGTGTCAGGCCCTATCAGGCTCATTCAGAGAAAATTCATTCGGATCGACAGCAATCTGAGGAGGCACTGTTTGATCGGAAAGATACTTTCTTCAAAATAGATGTTTAGGTGGAAAGAGTTTACCAGATGTCACAGGGTAATCGATTGCTTCCCGTTGAGGTGGAACGTGAGACAACCAGAGGCTCTGGCAGGGTGCAGATGGTGGCTGCGCTTCTGCAGCTGGGGCTTCTCCGTCTGGAAGTGCTCAGCACTGATGTGCGGGAGGTGATCCCATCGGAAATCACGTCTTTTCCTACCCGTGAGAAGACCACAAAGTCACCACATGTACGATCCTCAGCTATGAGCATCTGCTTGCATTTTCCTCAGATGCTGATATTATACTTCACAGAGCTATGGAAAGGAGATTAATCTATTGGGAATGTCAGAACAAGGGATGAGGTCCCACTGCGACGTGTTTCAGTCATGTTTGGAACACCAAAGGTGTGAGTTTCCACACGTGCCACCGTCAGGCCATGGGGGTACCGCCATATTAGAAACAAGCCCCAAGATGAAGGCAGTGTCCTTGGTTCAGAGAGGAGGGAGGACAGCCTAGAGTCCATGCCAGGCATCATGCCAAAGGGTTGCTGACGCTCTCGGTACAATTTTTATCTTTTTTTTTTTATCTGAGGCCTACCACCAAGAGGCAAATAGCAGAGAGCAGTCCTGTGCTGGCAGAGCGGTCTTGGGATGGTGAACACCGAGGTGGCTGGGACCAGAAACCTCCTCTTTCCTGGTCCCAGCTCTGCCCCGAGGTGTTGCACTGCGTGTCTCTTCCTCTCCTGCCGGTGTCTACCAGCCATAAAGTATGGATAGGGCCTATTTAGCTCTTAGTCATGTTGTGAGCATTATTTTATGAGTGTGTTACAGTGCTTTGAAAACTAAAGTATTCTCTGAATTACTGTTTTAATGCTGTGCTAGAGATCACCAAGATTGATAACCCGGGTTGCCTTGTCATTAAGTCATACGTTTGACCAGCACACAACTTGGAGCTCTCCTCTCGCTCATGCCACCACCAGAGCAAGAGGCTTATTTGCTGAATCATCTGCTGGAGCTGCATAATCCATGTATTTGCTCTAGATACTACTTCCAGTGAAAATAACTGCTCATGAGGCCACACCTCACACTTCTAGTGTGATACGCGGTTAACCATTGTCTTAACTAAAGACTGACACGAAGCTGATAAAGCCAGTAAGCTAACCGAGTGGTAACGTCATTAACTCCCTACATGCCAGTCAACCAGGGAGTTTTACAAGCTGACCAGAAACTAAGGCCACCTGAAATGCAGCGCAGGCCTCTCCAGCTGTTCCCGAGTGTTTACTGAGTAAATCTCCCACTGTTAACGTGCGCACTGTGCCAGCTTTAAAGCCTGTTTCAACTTGCTTTGTAAGCATCTGCAACTAAACCTTCCCCATGACTGTATGTATCCCTTCAGGCTCCCCCAGACACCCGGCCTTCAGAAAAAGCCCCGTCCTCTGGTCCATGCAAATGCACTTTCTTATCACGCTCCTTGTCTCCTCTTTTCTCCTTTACAGCAAGAAAAACACAGATCAATCACAAGATGGATAGAGTGCCACGGCAGACAAGACACGGTTATCCCTGCCTGGTGGAGCTGCGCAACTCCTCGAGATTTCTCTTGCTGTGCCCAAAAGGAAAATGGAAAACTTTTGCTTTTTCTCCCCTCCAGGTGCTCTGCCCAGCAGCCTGCTTGCTCTAACACTGGTGGGATGGAGACATTGCTGCCAAAAGATCCTGCAGGACCCTTGTCAAAACTCATTTGCTTTCAAGGCCGAGATCCAGCTCTGCTGCTGGGTACCCTACAGTTGTCTTTCAGCCCACCCCCGGTGTCCGCTTTCCCTCAGCAGCTCTCGGCAGAGGTGGTTTCATTGCCAGTACCTCCCAGTGGCAACCTGCCTGGGCCAGCCCACTGCCCACAATGCCCTGCCAACGCCGCGCATCACTGGGTGCCCGCGCACCAGCTTCCCTGCCCTGCCCCGCCCCACCAGCCCACCCGCGTCCCTCCCCAGCCACCACCTCACCAGCTGCCCCACCGCAGTTCTGACTGCTGACCCAGCAGTAATTAGAGCTGACCCAGATGTAATTGTCCCACTTGTTTGCTACCTTGTGAGAAAACCATGGGCTGAGCGGACATCTTGGCTTCTCTGCCACAAGAGTCGTCTTTTCAGGTCAGGATTGAGGCCTGTTGCCAGGATAATTTAATAAAAAAAAAAAAAAAGATGCACTCCAGGTGCCAGGTGAAGGCTTTGAAAGTCTTGTTGAATCCCAGGATTCAAGTCTCCCTCCTGCAAAACCTTCAGTCTTTGCTGTGTGATCTACTGAAGTTTGGCAGATGATGAATAGCAAGTTTCAGTTTCTCAGACTGCTCACCCTGAGTTCCAAACAGGGCCCCAAACCTACAGTGTACAACCTCTGCCGCTTAAAATATGCACTTTTTTCCCCCCGCAGATTTAAGAGCTTGAGAAACCACCTTGTATGTATTATAACAGTCTTGGATCTGCAGTAAGTCATCAATTGCAAAGAGAAAAGATTTGATAGCTCCATCCTGTTGAGTAATCAACATCTTGCCCTTGGACTACATCATAACGTTTGCAGCATGCCTCTGCAAAACATCCTCTGCAAAGGGATCCCTGACTCCTTGTACTTGCTATCCCTACATGGCTTTTATCTTCCCTGCAGATGAAATCTGGCTGAATCTTTCACACCCCAGGAGATAGGGCAGGATTTTTTTTGAAGCAAATTGCAAAGTAAGGAGTTCCTTACCAGAGCAATTATGGTTTATTGTTGCAGTCGGTAAATGTTTAAAAAAGCAGCTGTCTCTTAAGAACATATCATAAAATGTGACGTGCACGCAAACTGTAAATAAATAGAAATAATTGCTTGCACTAGAAGATCCAGTCTGGGGTTGGTTTCAGTTCCTGGTATAGCTGCAAACTTTCTGTCCACCTATGAGCAAACCAATTAATCTTCCCCGTGTCTCATTTCCCTTTCGGTGCAATGAGCAGAATACTTCCCCCGTCCCAAGGGTGAGCTCTGTACCTCGACAGAGCCCCAGCACACTCACGCCCTGCCCCAAGAAGGACTTTAGCAGGACCAAAGTAAATAGCTTGCAGTGATTTCACATATACTCAGCCCTGTTGGCTTAACGTGATTTTTAAAAAGAGAAAAGATTTCCAGCCAACTTGAGGTTTGACTCTTACCCATTTACAGCACAGAGCCCAGAAAGGGCTCGAGTTAAAGTCTGACTTGGTGAGCAGCGTTTCTTTTCACAGTCAGGTACCTCACTGTCTTTTAACACCACTGCTGTCCAGAGGAGCAAAGGAGAACCTCAAAAGCCAGGATTGACATCAGGGCCACAGACCGTGGCTGCTCCCATAGCTCTTGAAACAAGAGCAATCAAATTGGTGCTTCGGTGATTTTTTTATTCCTGCTCTATCAGTTAATACTGGTAATCATGCAGCACCAGCAGTTAGAAGCAGCGCTTGTTTGCCACCCGTTGTTATCACATCTAACCATCCTTCCATAATTAAAGTGCAGGGGCTTCTTCCCCCATTTCCCCACTCACTCCTAGGAAGCATCTGAAAATCTCTGTGTCTCTACGGGGAGACACAATGAAGCCTCGTGCTTGTGTTTTTCTGTAGACTTCTTCCTGAGATCTTGTCATCTGTGTAGAAGAAAAGACTTGTTTTCAAGGAGAATGAAAAATGGATCTCTGCAATTACGAGGGACTCACCTCTCTCTGCTTCACTGGTACCTTCACTGTCATGACAGTGGCTACCTAGCAACCTTGCCTTTCAACTCAAGCCAGCCTTTATTTATATATATTTGTATTTCTACTGGCGTGGGGGAAAGGCGGTCATAAAAATATTCATTTACTTGGACACGGTAAGCTAAAGCATCTTCTTTCAGAGAATTTAAAACAATATTTCAGCAGCAGCCTGAAGAAACATCAGTGTCTTCTTTGTTGTACCTGTTTAAGCTCACTACTTAGACATGCTGCTTCCCAGGTTAGAGTGTGCAAAGAGTACTTACTGTAAAAAGTGAAAGAAAAAAACAAAACAAACAAACAAAAACCAAACCCAACATCCCCTCCCAACCCCCTGAAAAGCAAGAGCTAATAGTTTTACAGGAGTAAGTCCTCTTCCTAATTAAACCCCACCAGTGGGTGGTTTCTGGGCTTACCTTAACACAAGAATTACTTAAGCTTTAAATGTAGGTACTTAATGCCAGTTACTTTTTGCCCAGAAGACAGGGTGGAGTTCAGTGCGCTTGAGATTTGTAGACAGAGGCAATCTAAGGCAATAAATAAGTTCTTTTGCCTCCCTCCTGTCTGAAGGCAGAACTAGGTTAACCTTATAAAGCTATGTAATTGTTCTGGTTGTTTGTATTTTAGATCACTGCCCTCCCTTCCAGCCCTCCCTCCTCCCTTCCCATCATCTACAAAAAACAAAATTAAGCAGAAGCTGTAAATCACTGTACGGAGCTTACCTAACTCATCCCTTTTGCAGCTGACAAGAAGCAAAACCTAGTAAATATAGTTCCTGCCCATTTTCGCGTGGCAACAGTTTTGTCGATTGATGGGACAAGATACCCTTCCACAACTGCTTAAATCCAGCTCTATATTCCTCCCTGTCACCTTTCCGCTCCAAGCTGAAGTCGCAGTGCTCCCCTCCCTGGATTTGTTCCAGCCTTCAGGCTGCTGTATTAGGTTTTTATCCATTTCAGTGTTTCTTATTTAGTATTATCCCACTAACCTTGACTTTTTCAGAATATTTCTTGATTGACCTTCACAAAACTTCTGTGAAGTAGCAAACTGCTCCTAGTCCAATTGAACACACGAGGGACAAGAGACTGCATTTAGTGTTACGGAGTATTGGGTACATTTCCTGATTCTGCCAGAATTGGGTCCTGAATAAAAGGACTTTGTGCAAGCAGAAAGTATTTGGCCAACTGTCAGAAAGATTGAAACAGAAGCAACCAGTAGGCAAATCAAAGGAAGGAGGGGAAAATTGTTTCCGTAAAGGCAGACACAGTCATGAACAGAGGTAAAAATAAACTAGAGTAACTATACAGAGTATTGCAGAGTAAAATGAACAGCTAGTATTTCTGAGTATTAGGCTACTCATCCTGGATGTCAGAGGTGTGAGCTCAACTCCAGGCTCCTACAGGAGCCTCAAGGTCCTGTCACAGGGCCACAGTTAACAAATAATTACAAAAAGAAGGGACTCAATGAAATGTAGCCCCACTTTAAGTGCTTGGGCCCTTGAGATGCTCTGAGTAGGATCCAAAAGAGGTGTCACTTTGGGTAGTGACAGAAAAACTGAGCCGGGAGAGGAGGGCCGCTCTTTCCCAAGGTCTTGCTCATCTCAGGGGAGGCTTTAAGGAGTCACTCCTATTTACCTGAAATCCACGGACCAGTGGACACGTGGACTCTGGTACCTACAGGCAACTTTTTTCTACATTTCACGTTGTTTGAAGAACTATATACAATTTTAAAATTCACGGATTAGATCTCAGGACTTCACCACTAATGCCTTAGTCATGTAGTATCAATTCCTGTCTGCCTTCATGCTACCCAGCTGGATTACACTGGAAATCATTGTTTCACCAGAGGGGATGTGCCAGTGAGTCACCCAAAAATCTCCTGTGGTCCTGCCTGCCTGAGACGGCCTGAAGCATGGACTCCTGCTAAAAAAAAGGAGCTGACCACACAGGTCTCACTAGCTGGGCGACTGCCTAAAGAAGACAGAGGGAACACCAGCAGCAGTTTAAAACACAGCAGCTACAGCTGGTTTCTTTGTGGGGTGCCCATCCTTTCAGCATTTGAGACATTCCCTGAGAAAGTGTCAAATTCCAGGTGAACATTGGAAAAAAAGATTATTTTTTTTTTAGGCAGGAGGATTCACTATCCACTTAAATCTTGCTGCAGGCACCAAGCTCTTGGTCAAGACATATCTCTGACAACGGATCTTACTGAGCCAAACTTGTCACTGCCACAAGCCTGCAAAAGCCCGTGAAGTTGCGTCTCAAACTACGGCTCCATTTCTTTAACAGGTTCTGCGAAGGAGAGCAAGGCCTTGCCTTTGCCACCCTTACTGCTTTCATTAGATCTGATATTAAACACGTGGGACGGAAGAAGGCAAAGAGCCTCTGAGGCAAAATGGAGGTTCAAGTCTAACGTGGGCTGTATTCCAGGTCTGTAAAATAGGGATAATACCACTTGCCAAACTCACCGGAAAGCTAAAGTTTGCAAAGCGTTCTGCAGATGTCAGAAGAATTATAATGATCATTAATTTGAAAATGATCATTCAACTTCATCTTTGATTCTAGGCAGATTTCACCCTCTACCCCTTCTGTTACAATTGCAATTTCATATATCTTCATTGTCTGCAATTTTGAAGTAATGGGAGAAGTTCACAGCGAAGGCTTTGAGGTGTCTTCCTGCTATCAAGGGTTCCTATTAAATACATTAAATTGATTTAAACCTATTAGTTTATCAAAAGAGCATAATCCTATTCTTTAGATTTCAGGGGAGAGTAGCAACTACCTCAGTTAATTACTGTTTCCTTGCTGGTACCCCAGAGCAAGCAAATGTTCCACCGTCCAAAGTAATTGGCAATGATTGGGAATGAACGGGTACGTATTGGTCCTACTAACTAATAAATAGTTAATTGGAAAAACTGGAAAAAGTGTGAACTGTCAGATAACTGAATTTTCTTCACAAAAGTACATGAATCTTCTGGTTTATAAAAAATATATACACGTTTTACTTGGTGCTCACATAAAAAAACAGGTTATGAAAGATCCCTAAATGACACAGACATGTAACCTATGGGTCACCAGACAAATGCATCAAATGCAGACAAAACCAGTTTTAACAAGATGTTGGCTATTTTCAGTACACAAGTGTCACACAAAGTGTACGAACGCGCCCGTACAGGGACCGAAGGGGTTCAGCTGCCCCCAGATCCCACTCGCCCTCGCCACAGGCAGCTTTAGGTCCCTTCTTCTTCTGATCTTCTGTGTCCTTTCATGGACAGCCAGATGATGCTATTGCAAGGTGACAGTAAGTGTGTCACCAGTGGAGATGTTGAGTTTGTCCCGGCCATGCTGCCCTAGAGGCATATTTAGCTATGGGGGAGAAAGGAGACGGTGTTTCCTCCCTGACGTGCGGGGTCCTGATACACCTCACCCCAGGTGGGCGGAGGGAACGCATCCCAGGGTGGGAGAGATGAACAGGACCGAAGGAACGGGAATGGGTGGACAAAGCAAGTTGGGTGCAGGGAGGGGCTGGTGGCATGAGGGGGAACAATGCATTCCACCTCACACTTCTATCTCCAAGCCGGAGAGTGCGATGAAGCGGAAAGCTTTTTGAAGTACATTTCAATAAATTTGCCCAGATTCTTAAGAGATTTCTAATAAAATAGTTCTGTCAACTTCAGTGAATCTTTGATTTATACTGACTGGGGATTTATCCTTCTGCTGAAGTATTTCTAAAGTACCTATAATTTTGTTATACCAGCGAGTCAGAGTTATTCTGATATATGTATTATTGGTTATTATGGACTGTCATCAACCCTTCAGTCAGCTGGCCATGATTCATGAAAGAAAATCACTCCTAATTAAACATTCATCTAATTATTCTTGCCAGAAACAAATGAAATATGCAACCAATATGTTCCATAACAGCTTCAGAAGGGTACCACTAGGATTTGTGATGCCAGATGATTGAATGCACAGGGAAGCTTTTCAGCACATGCTACATGAGAAAAGGATCCGTCCCTACCTTTTAACTGTCTTCCGAACATTTCAAGCAGTATTTAATGTCAGACTAGATTTTGGAGCAAGGTACATTAATGACTACAGTAATTGCTCTTTGGGAGAACAGATTTGAGTGACAACGCTTCCTCTAACCTCCAGGGTCTTACTTTCCTATGAACAGTTTAACGTTTAAACAAACTGATTTCTCAATATTAAAAAAAAAAAAAAAAAAAAAAAAAAAGAAAGTCCCTGCAGAGGCTCAAGTAACTATATTTCTGTATGTAATTAAAAAGAAAAGATCTAGCACAACATTTTTGTTTGGTGTGTCACTGTATTGCTAGCCTGTTTCATGCATGCATATGCAACTAAGTAGTAGGATGTTGACCCCTACAGAATGACTTAAAAATGCCTAGAGCTTATCGTTCCCCCCATGTCTGAGAGTATAAATCTAATTACCGAGTGCCTGGAATAGTTTTGTGATTGCTGCAAATTTCTTTCTTGCCCTAACTTATCTCAGCTTATGAAGTCTTGAATATGCAGTAGCTAAAGATTTTCTTCCCAACACGTGGACATACGTGATGCAAATTGCTTATGTACATTTGATCGAAATCAGTTGAACTTGCCTATTATTAAAAACTAGTCTAACTGAAGGGAGAAACAGAAATGAGGTTTAGCAATATTTGCCTCATCAAAAGGGCAAATGTATAAGGTAGTGCATTTTTCCACTTCGTATTCACCCCAAAATTCTGGCCTGTGTGGGTTTTTTACTGCATAATCCAATAACCATTAACAGATGGGTTGCCGAAAGATATATCGTGCCATCATAAAAACTACAGTAATGCCATGAAATTCTCAATACTTGTTCACAATGGCAACAAAATAATTTCTGTTAAGAAACCTTTTCCTTCTCAATCTGAGGAAAATGTAACATGAATTATAGGAAAATAAGTAGCAATTTGTGGGGTCTATGCCATTCAAATATGTGGCAAAAGCCTGGAGATTCAGCAGGTTGCTTCTGACACCATCACATCTGCAGGTTATCAGGCTCTGGCATGCTACTTCTCTGTAATTATTTATTAAAAGACCTAAAGTGAATGTTTCAAAAAGGTTTTGCAAACCAGTTGGAATTTGGGTTTGTTTCTCAATCCTGCCAGCTTTTATGTGAGGAATTTTAGAACCACGGTTGTTGAAGCAGGTAGGTGCCGATCTGCCTTTGAAATCAAAACTTACAGATGTTTCTTAGGAAATCAGTGGGAAGTAGACATCTGAGAAACTTCAAAAATCTTGCCTCTATGCTCTTTGGAATAACCTCCGATTGGAAGCAAGCAGTGCAATGCTTGATACGGCTTGGGAGTTCAATGTAAATTGATTGCATCTTGGAGATTTCTTCAGAACAGCTTGGCCTTTCATACATATCTTAGTGTTCCAAGGACTTCTTTCAGTAAACATAAAATATTCCGTTTTTTCACTGAAAGAGTTGTATTTTGAACTCACAGAACTGACTGTTTAATCATATTTTGATTCCAAACACAATTTGTTCCGTATTTGCCAGAAACAGGTAGCCCAGCAAGACAGGTGATCGTTGTTGAGAACAATTATTGGAGTCAAGACGTTGAATAGGCATGGATGTTGCCATTGTTTTGTACATGGTAAATACCTGTTCTCTGGGGTTCACGACAATTGTGTTAAGATCTAGGGCTCAAACACTCCCTTCTCCAAGAGCCACGTGTCCATCACCTGAAGCTGGTAGTTGCAGTACAGCCAGCACATTATTAATATGCTTTTATGCTATAGGGATATTTTGTCACTCTTGAATGCCACCATCAAAGTTTTCTCTTTCTCATTCTGAAAATATAGTCACTTCAGCTTTATTTTTCGGTTATCATAACCAGAGATTACCACCCATCTTAATTCACAAATCATGTCTGCCTTACCACATTGACCAGATTAGTCATCAAACAGTCAGATCCGTAGTCATCTTTCTCTCTTGGTTTCCTTATGATCATTTTATTAGCTGCAAGTTCCTGCAAAACCACACAGACTTCCTTTCCAAATCTGACTACCACTGCTCCCATAAGATGAAGGAGTATTTTAGCAAGCTGTGACCACAGAAGAATGGTAATTAAGAAATTGCCACTATGGCTGCATCCTTCAGTGACTGCCAGCAGGCACCAGCGAAGCCCTACGGCATCTCCCACAGCACCCAGGCACCAGCAAAGCACTTTGGCATCTCGCACAGCACCCAGAAATGTGAAAAGCAGAGGAAGCATCAAGGCAGTAAACCAGAGGCAGGCTGATGTACCAGGAGGCTGGAGGTTCAGGGTCCCTGGGAAGGCGGCCCGGCACGGTTGCTCGCATGGCCAAAGCACCAGATTTGCTTCTCCTGCAGCTACCAGCAGTGCGGAGTGTGTTTTCCCATGGGAGATTTCTGCTTTCAGTTGTGTGGCAACACGTTAGCGTTGAACTTGTGACTCACTCCTCGCCCTCTCCTCCCGTTGCACCGCTGGCAGCGATGCCTGCCGTCCGCATCAGCCTTCCTCCCACCAGCCTCTAGCTGAGCCGTGGGACCAGCCCTGCCTTCAGACCCCCGGGGGAACGGGACTACCTCCATGGGTGCTGAGTCTCCTGAGATGGACAAATATAAAGACATGCCCTGTGCTTAGTGTTTCCAACTATCTGGCTCTGGACAGGTCTCTGCTTCGCTGTGAGGGATTTTTAACAAGCCCTCCGACATGCCTGTGTGCTGTTTGAAGGGCCCAAGCACTTAACTTCAGATTTTTGCTTCTATTCTGGGGACCAGTTGGCTACATACTCCCTTTGCAGCATCTAAACATATGGGCATCTACATTCTTTATCACATGTAGCTGAGAGTCCACTGAGCAATAAGGAGACTTATTTGTGCTAACTGTTCATTTTACATTGTTTTTAATACTGCAAAATGAGGATTTAAATTTGTTTGCATACAGAAAGCAAATTATTTTTATGTTGTGTTGCCTGAGTAAAATTTCGCTGCATGCAGATTTCCTCTTCTTTTCTAAGAAGTTATCTAAAAATAAATGCTGTACACCTGCCTCGTCTCTGTGTACCACCCAGTAACTCTAAAACTAAACATGTATGCAGCACTGTGCGAAAAGCCTCAGTGAAGGCTAGAGAGGGAACTTCACATGCTCCGCCTTTGCCAACAGTCATCTTTGCTTCCCACGTCACAGAGATTAGACTGTCCTAGCCCAAGCTTCCCCCCAAAAAACACCTTTGATATAACGTGCTTTAACTTTTGGTCAGCCCTGAAGTGGTCAGCCAGTTGGACCAGGTGATCTTCATAGGTCCCTACCAACTGAAATAGTCTAGTCTAGTCTAGTCTAGTCTATTCCATTCCATTCCATTCCATAAGAAACAATAAATCCATTTCCTTGCTCTTTCCTTTATGGCGGTTTGCCCCGTTTTTCCGTTCAGTTTACTTCAGCCTGCGTTCCCACAGCCGTGCACTGGCAGACGTAGCAGTGCAAGGTCGATCACGACACGAACCAAGGCCAGAAGCAAATTCCAGTGCTGGGAAGGTCCCGCACCTCACACCGCAGCTCCCGCTGGCAACAAGGGAGTCAAGAGCCAAAATGCTGCTGGCACGCTAGCTTGTACGACAGACTCGTTCTCTGAGAGAGTACGAACTGGCAAATTGCGGTTTCTGATTCAGATTGGGCCTCAACAAGTCTCGCGCTGTCGGATACACCTCAATTTCAGGGATTTACGTCATCCGGATTTCTGTTTCGCACTAGCTATTTCTGTCTTCTGAAAGAAATGCTTTTGTTTTCATATTCTGGAAAACATTATGACTGTTGTTATGCTGCTACAGCAATACTCCATTGGCTAATAGCTATTTTGGAAATACTTGTCAGGTCTGTTCAACCATTTTTACTCTTCTCTTGTCCACTAAATCGAACAGGCATCCTTGGCCACAGTCATTCTCCCATTGATTTCTGGCCCGTGCTAGTGAATGCAATGCCCTCAGAATTCCACGGTAACTGGAGAAGATGAGTTATATAGATGATCCACTTATAAATCAAGCCTATATAACTGGCTACAATGACATTGGTAAATCTAACACAAATTAAATGCATCTGGGACCTATAGCCAGGACCAATGAAGACCAATGAATCTTGCACTCTTCGCTGACACTTGAAGGATTTCAAGAAATCCGGTGGAAAGAGCTGTACTTCTTGACTTGAAGTTGTTTATTGCTTACTGCTTGGGGTACTCTGTTTAGAGGTGGGAGGTACATGTTTGAATGCCTGGGGGCCAAGAACAGATTAAACTATGGTTTTCCATTCGCAGGCCGTGCGCAGGGGACCATACACATATTATATGAAAGTTGTAAAGTGGCCTTTTTGTCCTCCAGCAGCTCTTACAAGCAAGGAGTTGCTCCTGTTGGATTTCACGGAGATGGATTCTCATGGTGCGTGAACCCAGCCTCTGGGCTTCTGCGGATGGGAGACCCTCTCTAAAGCACGATCCAAGGAGTACTGAGGTCAGCTGGCCAAATCAGAGCCTAAACTGGGGACCAGCCAGTCTGATCTGACCCAGCTGTGTCCCATTGCTTTTGAAAGTGTAGAGATTAAAAGGCAAAAAAATGTAAATCTGAGAAAGGTTTTCCTACTGCATTGGGTAACCAAACAAAGCACACTACTGACATAAAAAGCATTTTCAGGGAAAAGTTGCACTGTGGTATGAAGTAAAGGTGTTTTTCACTTATACCTGTTACATGGAAATGACAAGTGTCATTCCCTGCACTTGGGGGCATAAAATAAGGTCAGAAAAAAAATTCACTGAGGATGAAAGGTTTGCAAATTTGTGTCAAAAAAGGCACTGTAGAGTGCTTCTACCTTCTACTGGAATACCTATGAATGTCAGTGGCAGCAAGTGCTTGGACTAGTTACTGGTGTGTGGCTTAATGCTGAACTGGTTCCTACTGAACTAGTCACTGCAAAACTGCTGAGAGACATGATAGGTGTACAATGCCTTCACCTATGAAAATAAAAATGTTGTGGGTAGGCTATAGTTTAAAACATGTAATTGCTATCAAATGAGCATAAAAAGGTTTGTCTTTGATGATTACTACCATTTTTAGATTCCATGTTTTGGGACAAGGAAATTCTGTTTGTCATGAATTGTTCGCATGTTTTGGTTCCTGGGTCAAGAGCTCTAGAGGCACCAAGAATATATGAGCTAAGAATTTATTTCTTTCTCCCAAAATGTGCCATCCGAACAATTTTAGGAGAACCCACCAACCTGAATGGCTGCAATAATTTGTAAAAAATAAGAATGGATGTGATAGATCCTGATGTGCAGTAAACCACCAGAACAGTGAGGAAGAATATACCAGAATGCCCCATAAGCTATATAGATACGGTCACCAGTCACTTGGTGCGCCACCAGAACAGTGAGGAAGAACATACCAGAATGCCCCATAAGCAATATAGATACGGTCACCAGTCACTTGGTGCAGCTATGAGCTTCCAAAGCAGTTAGAGAGTTGTGCCCACAAGGAAAATAAATCAGTAATGTAGTAAACGTTTCAGAATGGTTTTGGACTGGAATCTACAGTATGTCAACATGCAACAATTTAATTAGCCTTCATTCTGCACTAAATACCTCAGAGCCTTATCCTGGAGTTGGGCAAAATGCCCATGAAAGCCAAGAGGAAAGCGCAGAGCCCTTTAGTGTAAGGAGGGAAATACAGTTTGTTTTTTCAATAAATCTACAAACATCTCAGCCAATTTCAGAATAATGCAGGGAGGTTGTTTCCTTCCTACAAATTTGTCATTCAGTGGAATCGCACACTTCCTAATTTGAAACGGCCACTTCTAATGGAAATATGGGGTTATATCTAAGTGGTAATCTTTTGATTCTGGAATTAAAGAAGCAGAGGAAGTCTGCTTTGGATCAGAAGCAGCAACTTTAAATTCCTTCCTCTCTTCCTTCAGTATGTCCTATACCGTTGTATAGAAAGGGTGTTATAAAGCTTTTCCAAACTACCGTCATGGATGTATCAACGTAGCACCAACGGCTTTGAAAACGGTGTAAGTTTACAGCAGGTGAGGACGCAGCCTGACATTTGCGTTTGTGGGTGGGCATGTGTGCGTGCTGAGGAGAACAACACATGTACAAGCACAGATTTCTAGTTGTCTCTATTTGTTTATTTTTAGCAATTTCTCAGTTCAGCCACTGCTTAAAGTGTAAGCTCTTTCAAAGCTCTCTTTAAAAGTCCTACCCTTTTTGAGAGACATTTGAGAGTTTTGAAAATAGCCTTTAAAATGTCCATGTCCCATAAAACAGATTTGACCTCTTCTCAGTTAACATATAGTCAATCATCTAATAAGATTTGATCCAACTAGGAGACCAACTGAGAAATTGTTCTGGGGGCAGCTCTTATAAATGAGCAATACCTTTAGATGAGTAGTAGTGGTGGTGGTTTAGTAGTAGTAGTAAATGGGGTTTGATCGATTTCTGATTTATTAAAGCCTTTCTCAACTCAACGTAAATCCCACTCTTAGAGTTAAACACTGAATTAGAAAAGAAAATCTAACATAACATCTTTTTGATGACATAGGAAATGAGAGTGGTATTTTGTCTTCTATTGTTCCACACTTAAAAGTACTATTAATTTGAATAAAAAAATGAGAAGAAAATCTGTAGGACAGAGTAAGTGCTATATTTAAGATGAAAAAATAACTGTAGATTTCTTGAACTGATTAATCTCCCTTCCTTTCTCATGAAAAAGACTTCCATATGAAAACAAAATTGCATATTTCTTACTGCATGAATTGTCTTTACCTAACTAAATAGAAGGCTCTTCCAAGAGTGCTAAGGAAAACGTATTTATCCCTAGGCAGAACATAAGTGCACATGGTTATGAAGGTCAGCCCGGTTTCTAATCTGAGTGAAATATATGTACCATATTTAGCAGATGTGTGTACAAGTATGCCCATACAAGAAGAGAGAGTGAGAAAAGCAATTATAATTGCTATTCCCCAAATATATCATGAATTCTCAGATTTTCGTATTATGCTTTTACATTCCAAGTACAAACCTTCACAGGTCTTGGGTTGTGGGGGGAAGATAAGAAAAGTTTCAGCTGCTGGCAGGACTTTTTGCTTGGTTAACTGTTGAAAAAAATTAAAAACATCTTCAGTGAACTGCAATCCTTTTGTGATCTTTCCAAAAATTATATTAATCCAAAAAGCAAATTTTATTCTAGGCAAAATTGGATGCCAAAATTCTGCTCTCAGTGCAACACTTTAGATGCCCATGAATTGCATGAATCTGTCACTGGAAGTTGAATTTTATGCCAAATATCTGTTTTTTCTGCACCTATTGACAGGCCTACAAATAACATATCTAACTAGAGAGAGTGGTCTGATCTTTGTATCTTAGGTAGCTTTTGTATTTAAACGGCTTTAAGGAAGTCAACTTGGCGTAAGGATATTGGAGTGTTTTACAGATACATACAAAGGAATCACCATTGATTTCCTCTTTGATCACTATTCAAATGAAATCAAAGCAAATCCATAGTCCTCAGGTTTTTTAGGCTTAATACCTATTTTATAGACAAGCTAGGTCCTTTACCACGTACTCCATCATTACAGCAATGTACGTGGCATGTGCCGTCCTTGCCTCTTTTGCTTTGTGCTTTTAGGACATATGATAAAGACAAATAGAAAAATAATTACTGATCATCAGAATTGTTCCCCCTTTTTACACAAATAGACTTTTACACATCTTGAAAGGCTGAAAAAGTTCAGAAATTTTATGCAGGTACTAGAATGGCACAGCTGTCAAGGTCTGATCTCTCTTCCCTTTTTAATTCTATTGTAGCACAGGAAGAGTGCAAAAATTCAATAGAAAAGAATTAAAGTAAAATCATTACATTTCTTATAGCAAATCATGGCCAATTGTGTGGTGTCACTGAAGAGCACAAGGTGCAGCAAAGTCTAAAAGCTGTAAGTGCCCCATTATTAATTTTTACTGAAAATCTAAGACGGTTTCTTGTAAACTCAAAACTTGTCAGACGGCCCTTAAAGTAGGCCTTCCAAGATTTCAAACAGTTGCTTCACTACTGACCTTCAGAACCATGAGTTATTTCTGCATTTATGGGGTTCACAGCATTTATAGATTCCTGAAGTGTTGTGTTGAGAAGCAAAAATACAGAGAGAAAACTGGATCTCTTCGGCTACCAACACAAAACTAAAACCAGTGTTCAAAACACAAACATATGGAGATTGAGAAAAGAATTGCTTTCCCTCTTCCATTTAAAGCACTTCAGTGATTTTGTGTCTTCACTTCTAGCCTCTGCAAGGATTATACTTTTAAATCAAAAACTCTCAATCTAATAGCTGAAAGGAATTTCTTCAAAATCTGGGATATCCACAATACTTTGCAGTTTATTGTTCTCTGAAGTGAAAGATGCAAACAAAAAATAAAACAGTTACCAAAGTGGACTTTATGTTTACTGAATGCTGATTGCTTGGGAAGACATTGACCTGCATTAACACCTCCCATATTCCTCAACAGACCGATTAGTCTAGTTTGAATTTTAAATTTGCCCACACAAAAAGAAATATTGCACAGGTGGAGACATCAGTAAAAGGTTTTCTGTTCCAGACCCAGTTTAAGGAGTAGGTACCATCTCTGAACAGCTTCTCACCACCCAATAGTTTTCCTTACTTTACTCCGTGTGCAAGTGCATCTGCCTGCCCCATTTCAATAATTTCTCAGGATCTTTTTGTAATTCTTTAATCTTGTATAACCATCAACCACCTCATCCCACTTCACTTCAGTATTTACGATACTCGGATCAAATCTGCCTCAAGACCTCTACTCCGTACTAGAAAACCATCGTTGACAGCAACCCCTGCCGCCTCAAGCTGGACACGCGCCTCCGTACCAGAGGAGACCGTTCCATTCCGATCACCAGGCATGCCTTCGCGGTTGCTCTCCTGCCGTAACCAGTCACCGCTCGACGCGTGCCGCTAGCTGCCAGCACCAAGCCAGGCATTAGCTACACCCCGGCACAAGTTTAGCTCCCGACCGCAGGCAGACGAAGCCATCTGGCTTGGTTCCTTATTGCTTGTAATGATGATGATGGACCTCAAGCATTAGCTCCTGGCTATGCCAAACTCCGACTTTATTTTATTTTTTTCCCTTCCTCCATTCTGTAATAGGCAATTAAGAGCTGAAATTGCCCCAAGTACATGACAAAATACCTATGGAGAGCTGCGCTTCTTAGGAAGGAAACTTATACCCTCAGTACCAAGCAGCAGCAGCAGCCTGCGCCCATCCTCTATTCCACAATCTGTAATTTCAGCTACATATCTATTTATTCCAATGCTGCAGTATTCCATTTCTGAATGAGTTCCCACATCGTGGTGACACATGCCTAGCATTATTGCATTTTAGACAGCCATCTGTACTGATATATTCAGCCAATAATTTGCCACCAGGAAATTGGTTCCTGGGAATATAATTTTTTTTTATGCAGAGTGCATGCATGCCTGTCTCTCATTTCTAAAATCCATATAGCCTTGACGTAGCTTGCAGGAAGCGGAAATCCTATTTCAACCTGAACTGGCCATAAAACATAGCGTTTGGTATCAATTAATGGGCAAGAATATTTATGCCATAGGTCATCAGCAAAACCTTAGCACTAGCGTAACAGTCTCCAAAAGAATAAGTAGTAGCATGGAGACACCATGTTATCTAAATACGGCAAATGGCAGGGAAGAATGAAATAGGTCTAAAGGGACACAGATCCTCTAACTAATGAAAGATATGGTCTAAAAATACACTTCAGTGTAGATAAATATAGAATAATGACTGTAAGAAAAATAATCCATACGTGGGCTGTAGCATTTAGCGGAGCGATCTCACAGTACCCTGAAAAAGAAGAGAGCCAGGTAGTTATTAACGAATAATCCTTCAGTATATTATCAGATCGGCTTATAATACCCATACGCAGTGAGAAATGGCCACCTAACGTCAGATCATTAAGTCCATTTCCTGTGACACTAGAACGTAGTCCACCAGATGGGAGACACATGAAATATTGAAAAGATACTAAACATGCACTTTAACTTTGGGCAGAAAGCCAAGGGTAGTCGGAGCACGGGCAGGCGGCTCACGAGGGGGGCTGAGGAGGCAAGAGTTCCTCAGCTGAAAAGCGTGGTTCAAATTATATGCAATGCAATTTTTATATCTGCTAAAGTAGGCTTTTTTTTCTTTTTTTTTCTTTTTTTTTTTTTTTTTGTCTGGGGAGGGGTGGAAGAGGGAGAGAGAATTAAAAAGGGAAAGCTTTAAAGGATAGCTCAACATGCTAAAAGAGAAAGAGAAATTCTATTACTTTAAGCTAAGAGAGACAGACTTTTGGAAATAAAGATTTTTTTTTAATTATCAGAGATTTTCCCGTCCTTGTACAGACACCAGGCTGCTAATCAGGGGCTTTCACAGCAGTTAATTCCACTTTCAGTAGGATTAACTTTAATATTTAAATAAATAATCATGGCTTTGCGGTTTTTGGGTGACAGGAGTCTGGGGAGGAGAAAACTGGTAATAATGGGGAAAAAAGGAAGCCTCCGTCCTCCACCAGATCTGGACGCTAAGCAGTAAAATTGGGAGAACATCTCAAAGGTCTTTCACAGCCCTGGAGGAAATTTCAGAGGAACTGGTCAGCCAGTTGCAATAAATGTAAGTTCAGTTTGTTCTAGGAGGAGAGAAGACATTCGTAAGTATCTCTAGTCTACTAAGTCTTTCCAGACAGAATACTTGTTCATAGTGAAGAAGTAGTCTCCGAAGTATTTATGAAACCCTACACAAATATTGTTTCGACTTACACAAAATCGTCTTTGGTGTGGATTGATTTTTGGTTTCTTTTTGCAAGTTTACATATTACAAAAATGCTACATTTTGCAATAGATGTCAGCCAGTTCTTGTATTTCAACAAATTATTTATTCTCACTTTAAATATTTTTTCTGAAAAATTAACTTAAAGATTATGTGGGGTTTGTTTCCTTCCTGTACAGAATAATTTTTCACATCTGCACGTTTTGAACTTCTACAGACCATCATAACAATGTTACCGGTACGTCATGGTCAGAAATAGAAGTATTGCTGCACTGTTGCCTTTTACAGTGTACCGATATTTTATGTAATACCCTTTTTCAAACTCACGAGAAGGATTTTTAAACCAGTTTGGAATTAGAAAGGATAACCCATTTCCTTGATTAATTGCAGCTTACATATAACAACAGGCTTTGAGAAGGAAATAACTTATGGTAGCAATTTAAAGAGAAGGCAAGATTTTGCAATAGGAATCACATCTTTTTTTGTAGAACAACCCTGTTAAATTTAAATAAAACATACGCTATTGCAAGAAGGGAACCAAAAAAGCTAGGTCAAGAGATGTGACCAAGGCTATACTTACTCAAGGGACATCCATCATTAACTGTAAGATCATGGGTTTGTGAACACTTTAAGCTGGCACCAGCGCAAGCATTGGTGTGACCTTGCACTGCCTCCAGGGAGGGAGTCATTGCAGATTAACCCCCCGCCCCCCAAACCCACTCCTCACTGCATGGCCCCACACACACCAATGGGCACACTGGGGTACGGTGAGGGCAAAGCCAGGCCTGCTGCTTCCACCAGCTTTGCCAGATTTTTGCCTGGTTTGCAGAGCTGTGACCGAAGATGCGTTCTTAGGACAAAGGGTAAAATTGTCAATTTTTGTCTGTCTGCTTCCAACAAAACTGAGAAAATATGGAGTGCTCCAAGCTTCTCAGCTCTCCAGGGCTGCAGATCCTGGGAGAGTTATCCTAGAGGGAAAAATTTTCATTTTTATTGAAGCCCCCCTTGCAAGTACTCTGAATAAGGAACCATAGAGCTGATGTCAGCTACATTTAGATTGGCTCTAAGACCTTTCGGCATTACTAGAATAAAGAAAAAAAGAAAGAAAGAAAAAAAAACAGACGGCCATGAGCTGACTTCTAGGTTGAAGTATGTTGCATATGTTCAAAAAATACAAGTGACATTTGCTCCCATGTATTGCAGGCAGCAGTAACAGAAATTTGACATGTCAAATAGAGTACATGCCACTTAATCTATCCAGCTTGAGATCTGGAACACAGTGTGTTACAAGGACCTGGGGGAAAAAAAAAAAAAGAAACATGAAATATATGTGAAATGCTATGGAAAAAAAATGTAAGTTCTGTTTTTCAGCCCCCAGCTTCACGATTCTTTCTTTCTGATGTAAATAGCTTCCAACAGAAAGATTTGGGAGTGCAAATTCGTATGAAATGTTGGCAATTCAAAAAATAAAATGTTGAGAGGAATGACATAGTTTGTTTCCTTCAAAATTCCTAAAGTTCTTATTTTTTTATGAAGTATCAGGAAAGATTTTGTAACAGGTCAGAATTAAACCTCCCTGAAATGTTATATATTAGCTTTCTCCTCAGTCCTTCAACAGGACAATGTGTGACAAAAGTCTTAAAATACCTCTATATTAAAAAAAAACCCTAACATTTGAAACAGTAATTCAAAGAGTTAACAACCACTGCAAATACATTTACTGCACTTCATTATAAAGTTAAAGTAAATGGAGCATTTAAAAAGAAATAACAGATGCCATCATCCTGGATGGATAATTAACAGCAGATTCTTTAACACTTATATTTAAATGGGAGAGAAACATTTCAAAAAGATATTTTTTTTCCTGTTGTAAAACATTCAGATGTAAAAAAAAGACCATTCTCCTCCAACAACCTCCTTGGGGAAACGAACTTCTGAACCAAACTGAGAGCGCACTTCAGCAGTCCAGGTTTCCACATTTTTTGAGAGGAGTGTGGGCAGCACGTTGAGTTCCTGGATGGAGAAAAACAGGGAAGGTGATACCTAACCCACCACCACTCCTTTGGGGCGAAGAGCTGACCCTCCTCAGCCTTGCAAGCCCCTGGAGCCCAGCTTCTCCATCTCTGGTGGGCTTTCCAAGGCAGCTGGGCCTCACCTGCACCAAACCCAGAGCCAAGATCGCGCTGTCCCCTTCTGCACCACCCGCTCAGGTACAGCACCTTGGGGGCACCATCCTTTAGAAGGCGCTTGATAATGAAAATAATAATACTTTTTTCCATATGCGTTTTTTCTTCCAACTTCACTTGCACAGCTCTGCTTTTTTTTCCACCTCCCTGGTTTTGCGGCAGTGCACAAAAGCCAAGGTTTGCTCAAACCTATTCATCACAAAACTACACCTAGTTTGCCGTCACTTGGCACCTTTTTTGGCCGCAACAGTAGAAAAACTGGCTTACGCTGACAGAGAGGTTGGAACCCTCCTCTGTTTTCTAGAGGTGATCTCTCAAGGTAAGGATTAACATATTGTTCAGACAGTCTACGGGAACAAAGCTGCTTTTGCCATTCTCTCTGCCATTTCAAGGCATTGGATAACACCTTTCGCTTTAGTTTTAAGGAATACAAAAGCCTTTGAGAAGGCGGTGAAACCATCAGCTGCCAGGTTGTAAAACTCGCTCCAAGTCACCTGCTCTGAACGTTGAGGGCGGTGGGTAATACGTGGCTGTCCAGAGGCTGGGTATATACCGTACATAATATGGTATAATTATATACATAAGGTTGGACGGTCGTCCGCGAGGGATGGTTCAACCATCGGTTGCCCCAAAGTACCGTTTCAGACTCTGAGTGTACATTGCTTATAAAACACAGCCTTTCAGCTAAACACAGGTTTCTCACTTTCTTTTTCTGTTTACCAGGCTGCATGTGTACAGATTATCTTCTGAATTGAGACACGCAGATGCTCTCCTTATTAATGTGAGAAAATAATAGTGCCAAGGGGCATTATAGATCTGTTCATTCAGTAAGGGGAAAAAAAAAAAATAAATAAAAATTGCACAATACGGTGAAGTCAGACAAATACCAGGAAATTAAGGACGCACACACACACACACATACCCCCTTGCCAACTATTTACTTGTCAATATCAAAAGTTGCATATCAAAAGTTTGGATATGCAGTCTGCATATGTAGTCTCTGTATTAGCAGGTGCAAATTAATAATTGAGCCTTTTGACAATCCCAGCAACTTCTCATACAGCAACAGCAAAGCGTGTAGCGTGCTCTTAGCTTGGTAAAAAAACCCAACGGAGACTCCGAACAATAGAAGAAAACAGGCTCTATCTCGTAATCAGGAACAACCGCGTTTGCCTGTGCCTGCACAGCAAGCAAACCTCCAGCTCGAAGCGTGCAGAGGGGAACTGATGAATATGAACATCCAAGAAGGATTATGACAGGAAGTTTACATAATGGTAACAGTATCTGTCATACTTTGCGATTCTCCCACATGTGATATCTGATGTCTGACAGTGACTCATGGGCCACGGCTCTCATGTGGCTGCTCAGTTAGGTACGACTAAAAGACAGACCCAGAACCATGTAAACGGCACGCACGTGTGCCCCGATGCTGACAGATCGGTGGGCGTTTATTGGTGCTGGTGTCAGACACCTGTATGCATCATCAATATTTAGGGGAAGGCACACGGGGACTAAAGTGCATCTTTTATACAACTGTGATTTTGAGATGTCTGGGAAGAGAAGTGATACTCAGAGTCACAGTTGCCCCCCCGCCGCTCCTGATAAGTTGATAAGTTAACGTTTCTGTCTCATTTTAATTTTCCCAAACTTCTACATGTATGAAATTGCTATAGGCAACTGCCCAATGCCTTCGCATCTGCTAGAGCTGTTAAGTAGCTGATGAGGTCTTTTTCACAAGATCTGGCTTTTATTTAATTAATTCTTTAGACCTTTTTTTTTTTTTTTAACAATTTCTGAAGATATAGAATCTGTTCCAGCAATATGGCGAGTGCAAATGCTCCTATTGGAGACTCGCTGATATCCAAGAAGATGTCTTAGTCCTGCTCATAAAATTATCTTTTGAGCATAAAGGTGTAAATAAGTACGTATATATGTACGCGTAGAGAAGGAATATTGAGATATATAAACTTCCAGTATCTGGGATTTGTCTATGGCATTTATTTTAATGGAAATCGCTAAAGGACAGCCAAGCTCTTCACTGTATCATATTGAATATCAATATCTTCAATGGTATCTAGAGAAGGTAATGGCCTATATTCAGTCCTTAGTGCACGGTAAAACTACCACCGAAACTGGAAACTGTTGATTACATACAATTATGATTATATACCTCAGTTAACTTGAAAAAACAGGTAAAAAAAACTAATCTTTTTTCCTTTAGTTAGATGGATTCGTTTAATACTATTCACAGCACTTTCATGGCTTCCCAGGAATCCTACGAATTGTTAGTTTATAGCTAATGTTTCACATAAATTTCCTTACACAGGTTTAAGTTCCCTGAAATGCAGCCTGATTTCACAGGTCCCTTCCTTGTAAACTTATTTGTGAAGGGAGGATCTCTGAAGTTTGACGGCTGTCTGCTGCGGATGAAAGTGAGGCAAAGGACTGTAAAACAAATTAAAAAGGGAGGGGTAAGATCAAAGTACCTCGTTAAGGGCAGTACGTTACAGCCTGGTCCAACCTCTGCCTGTCCCCAGTTAGCCGATAGCCCCTTTCCGCCGTGCCAGGGCGCGGGGTGGAGGAGAGGCAGGGGGCAGGAATAACACCGGTGCCCAAATTACCTGTGCTTCCCCATGGGGGATGTGTTCTGAGCCATCCTCGTGGCAGTTCAGCAAAGGGGGCCGGCACCCTACCTTGGTTTTTGGGCAAGTTGTGAAGCTGTTCGTGATGTTCTCTAGCAGCCAAGTTGTGTTTCTACCAGAGTGCTCCTGGAAACGTACAGCAGATATTTAATATTTATCTTAACAGAGGCTCCCAACTATATTTAGCTGTGTCGGCACACATGCTTACACTTCTGACAATAGCATGACAAGGAAAAGACCTTGGAGGAGAGACTTCTGTATCTATCATTTCCCACCCAAATTCATGACTGAACAAAGGTAGCTGAGCTCTGCCCTTGCCCTCACGTTTTGGCTATCTCCTGCTCATGCCAGTCTACTCCCCAGCAGAGATGCTAGCCCCATCGCGAACTTTCCATGACGAGGACCTCCTCACCTAGGTATGAGGGTAGAGCCTGCCTTTCCTTCTTCGTGTTGCCAGAGCCAGGAGGACTTTGGACCCATCCTTCCCACCTGACAACTGTTTTTTAGCTCTGAACAGGAGCCAGGAACTCTTCTGAGCTGACGGCTCACCTGGGGCCAATTTCACACCCAGTCCTTTTGAGTGCTCCTCCAGGCTGCCACGTGCCCCATGCAGCCCTTAGGAAGGAGGACGCATCCCTAGGATTTGAACCAGCTTTCCAGAAGTGTGGCAAGACTGGCCTAAGGAGTTCTGGGTGGCAGAGGCAAGTTGGGATTTGCTTCCCTGTTGAAAAGAAGCAATCAGGAGTGAAAGCAATTGGTTTTCCATTTTGCTGTGTAAGCGAGTTTCTGTCCTGCCTCCCACCAGGATACCTTGGCGGCTCTGCTGCCTGTTGAAATTCTCAGGCATTGCTACAAGATACGCAGTTTGGTTAAGATTAAAAGAAAGTTCAGCAGTAAGTAGCCCTTGCCTTGACGTGCTTTCAGCAGACACCGTGTGGCGGCATCAGCGATGGCTCTGAAGTACCTCAGGACACTTTGGCTACTGCTTTGGGTGACACCGTACTGCCTGAGCAGGAACACTTGCAGCTTGAGAAGTGTTTTCAAAGCCAAAGGACCCTGTTGCACAGCTTACACGGGACATGTTTCGTGCAATAATAGTGATCTTGCTGTCCTGTGCTAGCCTGACCTGCTGTAGCCACCATTGCCTCCTCTCAAAGATGCTGAGGAGCTTTGGAGGCACTAGGAGACAACAGGCACTAAGCTGGCTCACGGGCCTGTGTTCATCACCTCCCACACTGCAGGTATGCAAAAGCATACCTCAAAACCTCCCTGAAACATAAAATTCACATGGTCTTGGCAAAAAGAAAAGGAAAGGCAGTTTTATAGCTATCACCACTGCAGCTGGTCACTGCCACTGTCATGTCCCAGAGGGACACCTCCAGAGCCCCATCCCAGAGAGGTCCCGCTGGGCTCACATTCCCAAGACCTCACATGCCCAAGACCCCAGACCTCACATGCCCAAGAACGAGCGGATTGCAAATGGGGAATGAATTTAGAGGCCTAGAAACGGGAGGTGGATTGCCTTAGGAGCTGGCTGATGATGAGGTGATTAAGTGGCTGTCGGAGACACACGTAAGAGGGGTACCAGGGCTTCTCTGGATGTTTGATTATTGGGGTGCTGTTCTCCCGCAGATGTAAGCTCGACATGTATTTAGACACCTAGCCTAGGGCCCGTGGTGACCATGGAAGCGAGAGAAGTCATGAAGATAAATTCCTGCCAAACACGTGGATGACGAAGCAGCCTTAGATGCTTGAATTGATAAGATTAATCATATCCTTGATGCTTCCTAGACATGTTGGTTGCACCTGCCCGTGGCTCCTCATCAGAGGCGCAGCAGGTATGCCCTTCAGAGACGTAGGCGGGGGCTGTCTTTTCATTTTACACGCTGCCTAAAACGTTGGTAACCAAATCACTAGTGCTGCCTTGCAGACTATATTGTTACATAAATAACTACTAACAACAATAGCTCAAATATTTATCAAGCTATAAAAGCCTCCTCGCCACACCCATGAGAGCATGATCTGATTCCTTTGGAGTGAGATCTCACATCTCAGCAATCGCACCCTCGGCAGGTTTGCTCTGCCACGGCAGCTGTTCGCCCGATCTGCCTGCCCAGTGAAGACCATTACATCTCCGCAGCGTGGCCTCAAGCAAGTTCATGGTTGATCCTTTTTTTTTTTTTTTTTTATTACTTTTGCCCAGTGAGGACCATTACATCTCTGCAGCGTGGCCTCAAGGAAGTTCATGGTTGATCCTTTTTATTTATTTTTTTTTAATGACTTACTAATTACCTACTAATAGCCTTACAAAAAGCTCCATTGGTTCTTCTCCAGCTGGACAGGTCAGTTTGTAACGCAACTTGTGAGAATTAGGTTTTCCATCAAAAATGGGAAGAACAGGAAGCAGCTCAGTTGTGGTCTCTACAGCAAAGAATTTACAAAGAGGTTGAACTCCACTTTTAGGGAATAGATCTACAAGGATGTTTGTGAATGCACTCTCTCACCCTCATTCTTTTTCTTTTTTTTCCTCGCCTGTCCTCTGTCAATCCAACTTCTCCTAGGAGTCAGGGACCGCTCTGGGGCATCTCCACATCCCGGCGGAGGCTGTAGCACAAGGTGGCACTGGAGTATTTTTACACCTTTTAGGTGATTGCTAGTTTCCTTCCTATTAAACTAGGATTTTTCCCATAGGGAATGCAAACAAATTAGTGTGCCATATAAATAATGACCTTTATGTAAATGCATGTGATAAGATAAATGGAATCTGAAATGATTAACTAACCTTCCATTTAACAACATTTCTGACATTTGGTTCAAGGAATGAAGTCCAACCAGCTTTCCCATGCTTTTTACTGTGGAATAGCGAGGATGTGCAGTGGTCATTAAAGCGACTCAGCCATGCTTTGATCTTCTTCCTCACACAGGCTGAAAATATGAAAAATTAGTGGAAAAAATGAGGGGAAGCAAACCAGTCAGCCGATTTTTGACGTCCAACTAGAGTCAGCTACCAGTAAGGGAGGAGCATCTTCTTCTCCATGGCTTGTCTTCATCGATTTAATTTGATGTGTGCTTCAAGTTAGACTCAAGCTGACTTGGAGCCTTGAGTCCCAGCATCACGCAACCAGCACAGCATCGCACAGCGGCCGGCTGGGAAGCTGGTGATCCAGCAGCATGTTCCTGGGGTTGGTCCTGAGCTTATTGAAGCTGCCTGTTAGTAGTTCCATGCGAACATGGCTGTTCTGGTTCAAGGTCTGGAGTTAGATCCTTAGGTGTTCATCTGGGGATTTCTGCACCACACCTTCCTGCCCAGTGTAGACATGTCCCAGGTCTATCATCATTTTCATCTGCCAAGCAGCCAGACAAAATAATTAACTCAGCTTTGCTGGCACACATTCTTTAGGCTAAATTATTTGTATCAAAGAGCATTATTTCAACAAAATCTTTATGTTTAAATCATGAAAAATAACACGAGAAGACTCAACAATAACAACAGTGATTAAAAACTTAGAAAAACTTGACTGTGTTTTCTGGCACAGACAGATAATTAAGAGGTTTTTTATAGGTTTTTCTCTGTAACAGGTACAGATTTAGTGGTATTTTGTGTTAATCACCTCTAGGCTGCAGAGACAGTACTACTGCACAGTGCAAAATAAATGACCAGAAGGCTTAATGTTTTTTGTGTTTTTATTTAAAGTGATTTCATATTACAAGCTCATGCTGAAAGGTCCATTTGTTTCTGGCTCTGAGGACTGTTACCCATGCTGCGAATGTACGACTCTTTGTCCACACAGTTATTGGAGCGCCTGTGAATAGTTTGCAGGTGTCATTCAAGCTTCTCTCTTTTTCGGTCCCCAGAAATACTTTTGACAGCTACTGATCGGTCCGTTTTAACTGCCTACAGTGCCGTATCTGCTGTGATTATTATTGTGATTCATGAAAAAAAAGTCTCTTATCAGGCTAGGAATATCTTTTGCATAAGAACATACCTGCTCTAGGAGTGTTATAAAATGCCTCTTGCGATCAGTGGAGGAGTCTTTCCAGTCACTTCCCTACATTGTGAGAGAAATCCTAAATTGCTCATGTAAGCTCCTTTATATCCTAGGTGTTTTTGAAGGAATCACTCGTATTATGTTACCGAACTTTTCTTTATCCAGCCAGAGTTTCAGCCACTTTTTTACTTCCCAACTTTATGTTCTCACTCCAAGACTCGCCTTGATGCTTTTTGCCATACACCTCTTTGTTTGCAAAGTTCCCAAAGGGCAGCCCGAGCCACCTTTGGGTAAGACTCACAAGGTGACATTACCTGCAGCCATCCTCAATGAATTTGGGTGTCGTTTGAAGCTGTTGGAGCTGCAAAGTCTCCTCCACACATGCAAAGTGCTTGCGGAGTGTTTGGGGATGCCAAGAGCCCGGACAGTCAGACGTGTCACACCCTAACTGCACCCCTCAGTAGCCCCCTTTTGTCTGAAAGGCGGAAAGAAATTGCGGTTCATCCTTCTGCTTTCAAGGAAAGGGGACGCCAAAAGTTTTGGGGAGCTGAGAATGGAGAGGGCCCGCGAATTACAGGTTAACTATTTCAGGTCCTGTTGCTTGATGCCCTGCTTGTTGTGCCAGCTTTCCATAAACAAACTTTGGGAATCCTTGTTCTAATAGTATCTTTCCATCTTCTTAATGGTTATGTTTTTTCACTCCATATGGCCACTTCATCTGCATTAATCCTCCTCACTTATAACAAAAAATCCTTCTGTCGTTTCTGCGTTTAGCCAGGTCTGTTGCTCAGATGGTACAACCACTGAATGGTTAAGCTGAGTCTGTGTAAAATGTTGTTTCTCTAGCTATAGGCAAGGGCAGAAATAAATATCTTTGGTACCAGATCTATTTAACTGAAAATCTAACTAGACCTTCAAATCTGTGCACTTTGTCGCATATGTTAGAAACAGATCCTCTATGAATTGATTTGTAATAGCCATGCCCACCACCACCTCCTCCGCCCCAGAAGCATGACTGCTCTTGATTATATCCCGACTGTGTCCAAGGAAAATTGTCTGGATTGAGTGAGGCTGAGAGAAAAATGGAATGTTGTTTTAACACCATAACACCTTGGCTGCGCTGGACCAAAGGTCCTGTGTTTCCAATACCAGCTGACAGGGAACATAAGGAAAACAGGTTAGAGCAGAGGAGTAGAATGAACCTATGATGGCAGTTTCCCATGCAATCTCTGCTGCTCCAGGTTTCACTGCCCATTCTAACCCATATAGTTCCTGCACACGGTAGGTCTTCTACGAATTTGTCAAATCACTTCTTGAGCCCATTGAAACCTTGTCACCGCTTAAAGCTGGGCAGCATCCTATGACAAGCACATTTCAGTTGTATCTTGCAGAACAAAGTACTTCCTCTTGTTTCTTCTGAACTTGCTGGATGACAACCTTACCTGGCCTACCCTAATTCTTATCATATGCAGAACAATGACCAGTTGTTCCTGATTCACTTTCTCCATTGCCACTGTTAATTGCACAGATCTCTACTGTATTTTTCTCTAGGTCTTACTTGGCTGAGTTATTTCTTACAGGATCTAGCCCATGCTTTCTTTTGACCACTGTTGTTCTCCGTGTCTCTTCTAGGTCTGCCTTATCTTTTTTGAGAGAAGGATCAGAACCGCATATGGTAGCAAGACCATGAATTTAGACAATGACAGAAAGACTTTTCTTTTCTTTTCTTTTTTCTCTTCTTTTCTTTTCTTTTCTTTCCTTTTCTTTCCTTTTCTTTCCTTTTCTTTTCTCTTCTCTTCTCTTCTCTGTTCCTTTCCTCTTAACTCTAAGGTAACTGTGCTCATTAAAGACTTTATCCAAATCACCTTTTGCTCAAGAAAAAGATTCCCATTAACTTTGATTTGAATCAGGTGTTGGCTTTCCTCTTGGCCTGAAGACAGAACAACAGGAGTGCCAAAACATATTCTTGCGGCAATCCAGTTGATCAAATATAGTAACGCACTCACTCTGTTCTGTATGAAGCTCATTATTAACACTAGATAAAGCCCAACCCATAAATCTAACAAAGACCCAAACCTGGATTTTATGATGTTAACAAGAACCGTACCATTGATTTCAGTACGGACAGGCTCTCTCTCCAGGTCTTTATTTCTCTCTAAGAGCCAGTAGAGTCATCTGGTGCTGCAAAAGCACAATGCGGTACCCAAGGCAGCACCCTGGTTACCTCAAACCCCAGGTGACTGGATATGTTCTCCATCCCTGTAAAGGAAAATAGAACAGCTTAAATTCACTGACAGATCAGCTGTGACCAGACCAATCGTTTTGTTGTGACACTCAAAGACTTTCGTTAGGTAGGAACAGAGGGCTTTTTCTTTGAGGCAATAACAACAGATTGTCTCTACTGTATCATCTTCCTCTTGGTCTTTTACAATATTGTCTTACATATTTGATCCATCCAGCCTTCTTTTGCCTAAAGTCATGCTTACTCTGGACACCTGTGTCTGAAGTGACTGATGGGCTCTTTATTAGAAAAGGAAGCTGATTTAATTGGGGACTGGGAAGCTGTGGCAGTAGTTCAGCTGCATCATGCTCAGAATTCTTCTTTCAGTTTCTGGTGATGCATTATTTCTGACTTTCTCCTTGCACGCTTTCTCTTAACAATTCCATTTCCAACATTAACTCGCACCTTTATTACCTCAGAGCTGTAAATATGTCTCCAGCAGCCCCCGTGGCAAGGCGCTGCTGAAAGGCACGATGACTTTTTCACTTTATCACTAGGTGTGTCTTAAAAGTTTGCTTCTCCTTCCTACCCTTGCCTCCCCTCCTGTCAGGAAACCAGATTTTTTAATCAGAATATCTGGGCAGCCGGTTCAAAGGCAGCACTATAAATAAGCCTGTCTCTCTTAGAGCCTCCAGTTCAGCAGATCAGGCCTCCTGGCACCGTAGAAGTCTCTGTCATTGGAACCCTTGCTCTGTGACTGCACATTTTTGGGCAATAGGGCATGTAACACACTTTTGAGTCTTCGTATGCCAAGATGCAGAAAATCAATTTTAATGTCCCTACGAAAAAGAACAGGTGAAGTGAAAAGCTATCAATATTGCCAGGCACCCTCCTGCACTGGAGGGATGAAGAGAAATACTACAAAAATAAAAAGAGGTTCAATGGTTGTTTTCAACCAGTTACTGTTGTGACAATAATTAGCTGTATAACACAGTGCAGGGGAATGGAAATGGAAAAGTGAGTGTCTTCTTCATAATTTTCTTAAGAAATGTTTGTTTCAGTAAAATACAAAATTGAAACATTATGCTTTCTTTGCCTGCCTATTAGTAGATCTCACTGTTCATGTCAGCACTGGATCAGAGATCAAACGAGAAAATAGAAAAGCAGCATCTAGAAACCTACAGTACCTGAAGAGAAAATGTTGAGAAAATTTTCCCAAGACAGAAGTAATTAAATAGTAAAGTAATGGTACTCTAAAGATCTCCTTGTAGTTTTAATTAAAATCCCTAGTTCGTATCACTCAGTAATAATTGGCTTTATCATATCTTGCTGCATCTGAGGCACAAAACCACCCATATCTTGATTTTTTAAGCCCTCATACTAGCTTCAACATTTATAATGGTTGAACTCCACAGATGAGAAAATAGAGAGTGAAAAGAGGAGAGAGAACAAATAAAAAAAAAAATCCATTCAAACCAAACTGTTTTTTAAAAGCTGAACGTTAAATGTCTTCAGAACGTTTCGTTTCAGGCTTTTGACAGAGCCAAATTCGAAAATCTTGGAATAGATGGTAGAAAAGAAGTCAACAGCTTTTGTCAGCAAGTAACACATAAATGGGAATTATTTCAATCACATGAGAATCTTAACCTTTGCAACTGTGCCTTTCTAGGGATATTTCGAGTTGTGCATGAACCGACACTCTTTTGTACGCTCACACAAGGCACGTTCTTCTTCTTTCAGTTTTCTTTGCCGCGTCTGCTGCCGCTAACCTCTTCCTTTCCAACTGCATCCTGATACGACTTCTCAGAGCCCTCGGAGCGCTGCACATGGCTATCTCTTGGGTTGAGTTCGCCACCGGGAAGAGTTGCGTTGTGCAAGGCCTCTCTCTTAATGTACAAATACTGACACACACAAACTATCAGCACAACATTTGGCACAGCGAAAATCTTTTCAGGCTGGCTATATATCAAAAATAAATGGATGTTCAACAGGTGGATTTAGCTGGTGGTTTATTTTCCTCTAAATACCCTCTTAATAACAGCATTGTTTAAGCAACTTCAGAAAGAAATAAAGCTGAGTGCAAAGAGCCAAATACAATAAAGCTGTGAGAAATGTGTTCATAGGGTGCATTTGAATGTGCACTGGATTACAAACCAGGGGGATTCCCTAGAAACACCTACAATTAAAGAAAGTTCGGTGTGAATAACTTTTTCTATTATGAACCAGCTGTCTGCAGAATTACGCGGGTATCACCGTGTAACCCATTTAAAAAAAGAATAACACAGCTTGAGAAAGATTACAAAAGAACAAGTTTGAGGGATTACATCAGAAAAAAACCCTCAAGCACAAAAACCTATTGTAAGTATGCCAGGCAGGAACCTACAGGCACTTAAAACACACTATCCCATAGGGTAACAAACATACAGACATGGTATCAGGAAAAGAAGTTAGGCATTTTGAGTGCTGCATCTGCTCAAAATATATAAAGTTGACAATAGATGTTCAATATATAATGCAAAAAAAATTCAGAGTTATTAAATCCATGCTGTTTTTCTCTGAGCGATGCTTGCTCGTAACAGCTACTTCAATGAGGCTTTCTAGAAACACCGAAATAGTCACGGCTTTTACTACATTGTTTTATGCTGAAAGAATCCTAGCTCAGTGTGTTGCTGTGGCATGTGAAATAATTTTAATATTTGCACCACAGAAAGACATGGTAAGTGTTCTGCTACTACAAACGGTTGTATTTTGTTAGGAATTCACCGGGGACAGGATGACTGGTGGGCTGCGAGTGCATGCGTAAATAACTCAGAGTGCACAGGGCTGTCAATTGCTGGAAATAAATAAATCACATTCTGAGTTATTTTACTAAATGAAAGTGTGTACACCACTTTTATATATGAAGTAGTATTGTAGTTCTATCTGAGATAGAGAAGATTTTCACAATAATGATTTTTATTTTTTAATTGTAACATATACGTATAGCCATGAAATACATAGAACACACACTCTGAGATATTCGGGGTGGTTTGGCAAAGATGTTTTTCCCAACAGCAGGAAAAACACATATTCTGAAGATGATGTTTCTAAAAAGGGGGGATTATTCTGGGAAAATCAGTACACACTCTGAGATATTCGGGGTGGCTTGGCAAAGATGTTTTTCCCAACAGGAGGGAAAACACATATTCTGAAGATGATGTTCCTAAAAAAGGGGGGATTATTCTGGGAAAATCAGGTAGTTTGGGAAGTGAGAGAGAGCAGCTATCAACTCTGCCTCCAGAGCGAGCGAGCCTCGCTGGTGGCCAGGGGTGCCACCGGTGTCCGGGAGCGGCAGGGCTGCCCCTGGCCAGGCATCAGGGCTGTGCCAGGACCCCCAGCCCTGCGGGAGGATGGGGATGCCCAGGGGGTCATCGTGTGTGTCCCCCCCCGCACTTGCCATCAGCAGCACGGCCATCCCTTGGTGGGACCCGGGGCCGTCCCAGCGTGCGTCCATCCACTGGAGCTCAGCCGGGGGTCCAGCGAGGGTTCAACCTCTCTGCTTCCCAGAACATCTCCGTTTTGACAAACACGCCTTATTTCCAGTGGAAAGCTATTTTCTTGTAAAATTCCCAGCTGGTTGTAGTCAGGAGTTACCGCCATCTCCTTCCAGAGGTTGTTTTCTACAACAAAGCAATACAGGCTGCAAGGCTTGTGACAAATATGTTTTTAACGTCGGTGGCACGCCAGGCAACTGCTTTTTACCCGTGCGTGCCAAGCTGCGCGGGATCAGGTGTTCATTCTTCTTCTGCCACGTTTTACAAGCAAGAGTGTGAGCTATCACTGCAAAACTCACCCCTGTCACAGAATAATATAGTAACAGTAAAAAAGTGTCACTGCCTTTCACACGGCATACTCTATCGTTATTAGGTTTTGCTCGTTGATGGAACCAAACTAGTTTCTGATATAAATCCACGGACTTCCATGGTTGGTTGGTGGTTTTTTTTCACATTAGGAAACAATTAATTTCATGCTGTTTATGAACTGTTAAAAATAACTATACCTATTTTTCTCTTTTCTACAGTCTCAATTTTCTGCAGAGGATACCACATGAAAATACAGTGGTATAAATCTAGATGAACCGGCAGACACATTTATTCACGATGCATTTTAAGAGCTTAAAGCAGAAATGCAACGCAGCTCACCAGCTTTCCTTTCAACGGTCCTGAGGCACAGAGCAACAGCTTATTACACTGACGTACCATATGGTTTGCTTTTTGCCGCTTCTCAGAAATCAAGCGAGCCTACATAACCAAAATTTAAATTATAACTTTTGAGTTCACTTCTCTTTATCCTTCTACTTGCCACATGTATGTACTGCAATATACTTGCTGTACTCACTTGGTGTCTATCATGGCTGTGAAGAGTTCTTACCCAACGTGTGTATTTATTTGGGTGACTGACATAAGCTGCACCTAGCGTGTTCGGAGATGTTCAGTTCAGTTCAGTTAGAAATCCACCCTGTAGAAATGCCTACCGGCACTAATCTCTCGGGGCATGTATGTATGACTAGGGGTGTCGGTAGGATTAAGGTTAGCTATTTTTTGACTCAGTGGCATCTGGCACAGCATTTC
Organism: Cariama cristata; assembly: GCF_000690535.1. Lineage (NCBI taxonomy): Eukaryota > Metazoa > Chordata > Aves > Cariamiformes > Cariamidae > Cariama > Cariama cristata. The sequence continues at coordinate 159,679 of NW_009596405.1, forward strand.
TTGCCATTCCAAATATGCCTGCAAGACTCGTTAACACGTGACAAGAACCGGTATAAGTGTGAGACTTTTGTCAGCCCCCAACTAGGCATCGGTTAGCTGTTTCCTGAAGGCTAACCAAAGTTGGAACAAGCTGACTACTTGCATTTAACCAAAAAAAAAAGTGCTGTGTCCTTTCTTTTCTGTTTTCTCCTCTCTGGTAGATCAAATATTATAATTCACCATCAGTGAGAAATACTGCCCATAACGTTGGCCTAAAGGAGCAAGGGAAGGGTTGGAAGAAGAGAAAAGGATGAAATTTAGAGAGCGCAGAAGACACCCGAGTGCAGCCTCTGCAGGTGTACGAGGAAGGGAATGGATGGAAAATGGTTTCAGTTCCAGCTCCCTTTCCTCCCCACTGGCTTTCTTTTCAGTTTAAGAATCAAGAAAGAGGTCATGGTGCTTTATTCAAAGCTCTTCAAGTCATCGACTGGCTGTTTATCCATCAGGACCCTCAGGTCAGTGAAAACAGCCACCATCCTCCTGTTTCCTTCACAACCTGCATTTGAGAGCATCCCTGATCAGAGGGCAAAAAACCCTCTCTAAGCGTTCTGAGTCACAAGCCTCCGTTCAAACGGCTCCCTTCAAAGGTGTAGCATCTTTTTATACAGCAAGGGACTTTTTTTCATTTGGAAGAAACTACTTCGGCTCTGGAAAGGGGTACCGAATAGTCATCCCACAAGGTTTCCTGAGTGGGAGCGTTTCAGCCCCACAGCCAGCGCTGAGCCGGCAGGCCCTGGGGTACCACCGGACCACTGCCGAAGGGCAGCCAACACCAGTCCTCTGCAGGACAGCTACAGCAACCCTCCCTCCCATCCGGCACTGGGTACCTGTGCATCCTGTCCTGTGGCTTATAATATTAGAAAAAGAAAAGATCTCTCCAGATAAGCCATTATTTAGACAGCCTCCCTCCCTGGGTCTCTCTCCAGCTCACTGCCTCATCCCTTTTCCAGCCACTCCTCCTCCCTGCCCGGACACATCCCTGCCCATCCCCTCCCACACCCCAAGCCAAGGGCTCAAAGCAGTTGAGGGCTCCCAGGAGAGGTCCCAGCCTGGCTCTGGTGTCCCGAAAGCCTCCACAGGAGCCTTGGGCTCCTTGCGTGAGCAAATGGCTATGAAATATTCTCAAATGTGGTGGCTCCCATACCCTGAAAACAGTTTTCTTTATCCCAAGGAAAATATTTATTGTGATTCAGGTAAGCCTTCCTTAATGCTTTTATTGCTCCGTTTCCCACCTCACAAACAGCAAATGGAATTAAACTCTCAGACAACTGTCGATGTGGGAGAGGAAGAGCAAACACTGACTTGTACATACACACTTCTTAAGGATCTGTCTCTTATTTTACCAAAACCAACCTTCTGTTATTCAGCCTTAGTAAGTCCTGATGATTTAAACTAAAGTGTTTGAGCAATGCGCTGCTCCTTCTTCCCTCAGGGGGATGTGAGGAGAGCAGACACCTTCCACGCAGCCCTAGACCCACAGTTAAGGTTTTGTTCATCCTCTCTGACTCAAGCACCCAGGGAAAAAGCCGAAAAACTTATTGACAGAACACAGAATTTTCTAGGCATTTCCCATAGGGTCCACACGAGGTGCGAGAGACCTAGCTCAACACCCCAGGACGACTGCAAAGCAGCGCACGGAGGTACCAAGCACCCCAAGGAGACACCGTCCTGCAGACACGGGACAGCAAAGAGCCCCTCGTGAAGGACGCAGTCCAGCCACCGCAAAGGCAGAGGTTGTCCCCAGACATCCTCGTGCCACCGCTACAGCTGGCGTGGCGTAGGAGGACGGCAAGCGTTTCCCTGGGAAAGCCGCCCCAGCAGCGCCATGCTGGGTGTCTCCTCTTCCCACAGGCCCTTGCTCCAGAGGGCTGTCCATGGGTGTTGGTTTTTACTTCCGAAGTTGAAATGTTTCCTGAAATGCTGTCAAAACTTGTCGTCACTAAATAGGTCAGACTGGCTGGAGCACTGCGTAGGCTCCTCCTGAAACCTTGCCAACATGTCTTAACCGGTGTCCTCTCATTCCTGGGTTCTTTTTTTTTTTTTGCCATGTCCAAACCCAAGCCATACAGACAAATACAAGTTAAATCCGAAACTCTAACTTTTGTCCTAGCGTGGCTTCGAGCCAAAGGCAAAGAGTTAGTGCTTTAATCCACTTCACCATCTATTCCTCTGGGGGTTCATAACTCAGCCATGAATGTTTGTTTTGAGCTGAAACTTGCAGTGCAGGTTCTCCGCCAAAGAGCCGCGGCAGGGCAGCGGGCAGTCCCTCTCCGGCAGGCACCGTGTCCCCTGTCGAGCCCGCGGTGGGGAAGCAGTGGGGGACACGGGGGAGAGGAAGCGCAGAGCCCCCCTTGCAGGGAGAGAGGTCGGAAATGTGGCAAGGTGCAGTCTGGAAAGGGAGGGAGGGAAAAATTACAAGACATATGTACGGTAACACCTTCATATTTGGCTTGCATGTTCTTACGCTGTTCTGGTTTGGCTGTCCAGACTTTTCACCCCGCAAGCTCTTTGCACAGAGATTGGGGCTTTCTCCTCATCCTGATTAGGCAGTGTTGGTGTCAGTATAATGCTCTGAATCGTCAGAATCACAATTATAATAACGTCGGTGTGACTGGTTCTTATTGCTAAAACTGACCATTTTTGTATACGTGAGCATACATTTTTACATCTTTGCAAGTTTTACGCAGATTTTTATAATGCAGAGTAAGATTCAAGCAAACAATGCACTTCATGCATTATCCCTACCGCTGGGCTGCCTGCACGTCTTTGGCTTTAGGGTGTGGGGGGGGTTTTATGATGTCCTCATGAAAAGTGGAAATGCTATCTCCATTTTCCAGAAGAGGAACTGAGATCCAGAGGAGCTAAATGATTTCCCTCAGGCCAGGTAGGATGTCTCCAGCAAAGCGAAGAATGGAAATGTTTCACAGAATCCAGATTGCTGAAGTCTTGCGGTGTATTCCCAAGCAGAGGGGCACTGAGATGTGAACTATGACATTTACTGGTCAAAAAATAAAATTAGACATTCTCTGATCAGAACATAAGGTACTTTATATATGCCACGTTTACTGACAGTTTTCCTCAGTTTTGATTTCTAGAGTTACATCTTTAATCTCTTTAATGCAAAGCTTGGTGGAATTACATCAATAATGGACCTAATGAAAGATTTTCCATTTCTAAAATCCTTTTTCTGTTCTGACATGCACCTTCAACACACATCTTACTGTACAGCTCTCTCGTTTTGCTTACGTAGCTACTCCTTTCTTTAGAAATCTTGCCACAGGTAACAGTTTACCTGAATTTTGAAACTCCACAAGGAAAACAATCTTTATAACCTATTGCCATCTATACATGGGTATACATACCACTATGCCTGATCAAAGATACACCACCAAAGATTGTTGCTGCTGTAAGCATGGTAAATAATGTTTTATTTAACATGCCTAACATTTATTTACCAGGGGCACCGTCACCCAAGCCATAAATTTCCTGACAATTTTTTGATTGATCCAAGCTGTTCAACTTGCAGCAGGGACCGAGTTTCAGTAGAAAAGTACGTGGAAAAACCATATTCTTTATCAACTACTGACAAGTCAGCGTGAGGATAGGCGTGATCAAGCAAGTCCGTGAACGTGAATAGATGAAAAGTTGAGGTGTTCTTGGAAATGCAGTTCTCAGTGCACGATGCTGCCCACTTAGTTCTGGCTGAAAGAGCATTAAATGATCAATCAACAGCTCACCCACACAGCCATTTACCTTCAACGGAAAAAGGGACAGAGCTTGCACGGGAAGAAGATCTGCTTATTCAGGCAGGCAGCTGCAGAAGCTGGAAAGCTGAAGGATGAACAGTGATGATGAGAAAAGTACACTCCAGTTTCCTGAGGTACCTCGGTGTCGTCTACAGCAGGCTGTATCAAATAGGGTGACTGGCACAGCCTCCGTAGTTCTGTGCTTCTTACAGGAAAACGGCCACCAAAAGGTGTCAAATGAATGCAACAGCCATCATCGACCGCCTGCACAGGCTCTTGCAGCAGAATATAATCACCAGCTTTGCAGCCCTCTTCGTTGTAAGTCCACATCACGCTCCCATCAGTACGCAAATAGCACTTCGTATGTGGTCACACTGATGAGGTATGTCTCTGGGCCACCCAACCGCGTCCCTGACATCAGCAAGCCCACTTTAGCCAAATATGTTGCACAAGAATGGCTTTTGCCAAGTGCCATTTAGCAGATCAAAACCACAACAAGCGGTCACTCCCACTCCTTGAGTTGCTGAATCATTAACAGGAAAAATAGACAATGATTCACTATATATGCATGAGATGGATGCATTGCAGTGGCTATGCTGTACCTTGTAACCAGCTGTCATGCCATAAAGAAAAACCTTTGCATACTTTCCAAACAGTATTTCACTTTATGTTAATGAGGTAAAAGGCTAGAAAGCTTCTTGAGATACCACCATTGATGGCTACAGATGACCCACAAGTCTGAGACTCATGGATCCTTGTATACGGGTACTTCGTGCTATAGGCACAAAGACCAGTATACCATCAGTAAATGTATATGTGCAGAGTTGTAGGAGGGTCATTTTAGGAACATAAACTTCTTGAAGGATATGCTCACGTTTCAAGCACATCTGATACCTGTGAACACACAACCGATTTCTCTTCTACGTCTTACTCTGTCCCATTCATGGCACTACAAAAAGTGGCTCAGCTTTGCTCTCCAATGTATGCCGCTGCACAACCGCCAGTCCAAGTGAGAAACCGAGCCCACAGGCAGGCAGAAGGGTTACCAAGGATTCCTTTTGAGACAGAAAAACGAACAACCATCAAACCTAGTATTAATGCAGGACATCAAAAGATGCCTCAGTAGAGGTCATACATCTTGCCTGTCTTCTCATTTCCAAAGCCAAATTAGCACAAACATTCTTTGAAGTGCCAGTGTTTACCTAGGAGCCGTTAAATCATCACTGGGTACTGGTAAAGATCTAATGACTAAGCAAAAGCATTTTGCACCTCATTTCAACCATACACGCTGCTTTGAAGAGGTGCTGTAGTCACGGAGCGTGCTCTAGTCTGCTAGTACCCAACTGCAGCAAAGGGCTGGTGGCCCACCAAAGAAAAGCCCATTCTGGGAAAGTCTTCAGGCCACAGGATCACACGCTGGTGGTCACCACTCATCTGTCAGCACAGGCAATCTGTCACCTACTCCCTCTGTCACCCGTGTTTATCCGACGGGCGGTTTGCTTTTCATTAAATAGCACGGGAGCAACGGAAGTTGACCTCCTTGCACCCAGTTCCTGGAGTCCTCTGTCTAGTTCATCTCCACAGCCATATTCTCATGAAAGAAGCAGGAAAAAAACCCAACCAACCAAACAAAAATACTTGAGAGAGACAAGGAGACAACCAGTGGTGAAACACCCGAGCTCCCTGACTCCCGGGAACCAGCATTTGCTCTTCCCGACGGCCCTCTCCGAAGGCAGCAGCATTGGCTGACATACAGCGGGACTTTGTGCTCTGGCTTTTTCAGTGTTTTTCTCTTTTCTTTGGGTGATTATTAAATGTGTTCTCTTCTCCAATATTTGTCTCTTCGATCTAGAAATAGCACAGAAATAATATTTCAGCTGAATGAGAACACGCTGACTTCTGATGTTTTCCACAATAGATGGGTTGATGTGAATAGGAAAGATGATGTACTTGATTTGCTTCGTTTTTACCAGCCTCTAGAGAGTTTAATCTATCCAGAAAAGAAGTGTCTGTCTGAATATTTTTTCTCTGTATGACTGTCAGTTCATCAACTCGTAAGACAGAGTTATTCTAAAAACAAAAAAGTAGAATTCATAAGGCAACTTGATGAGTTTTACTCATCCTGTTTGTAGTCAACTTCCTCTAGGAGATTGGGTTGAGATATGTTTAATTGGCCAGCTACCATCAAAAAGGTGACACCTGGATCCAGTGCCCAGACTTTGAAAGAAAGGGTTTTCCTGTCTGCTTGTCAATATTTACTGAACTGAAACCGTCAGATTCAGCTTTATAAAACTGGCCTAAAGCAACACGTTTACTTCATGTTTACATACAAATGTAAGCTTATTTTGCATACTTCCTAATATTTATTTTCACTCATTTTATTTCCCAAAGCAAAGAAGAAAAACACGCTTCAAACATCACGCAACAACAGAAAGATTTCTCAGGCCGTGTTATCTTATTTTTATAAAGTTTTTTTAAAATCCTCTCAGTAGGGAAGTTATCCACTGAATATTATTAACAAGGATGGTCCTCATTCACTGATCTGTGGGGCTAAGTCTGACCAGCACAGAAAAAGCTGTAAGATGGTGCAGAACCATGGGTCTCCTGCTCGATGATCACCAGCAACCAGACCCCAGAGAACCACGGCATCTCCTTACACACAAGACTCCGTCCTTTACCTGAGGGAGCACCAGTTGCAACCATTCAGATTTGAGGTTTTCCGTCAGCCAAAAAAGAAGGCGGCAAATTTAGTTCCTGGTACCTCTAGCTCAAATTCTGGTAAATATGGCCTTTCCCTGCTTTTATCGGACACACAAAGCCCCAAGTGACAGAAAAATATGTAAGGGCATAAAACAAATGGATGTTGAGCAAGAGCTTCTGCTTTTCTTCCCTAGTCATATGAGGATAAGGTGACATTCAATTACATTAAAAATTGGCAGCTTTGACTAAAGGAGGTCCTCTTTCACATAATTAATGGACGGAAGTCTTGGTCCCAGGATGTCATTGAAAAGAAGTGCTACTCCTTGACTCCGGTACATCCACAGGGATCTGCACACACTCCGAACCCGGCCCTGGAAATGCAGTCGTCTCCCTGGGACTTCCCAGGTTCAACAGTCTGCAAGACCCACGGATGACTCTTCGAAGGGATTTTATAGGAAAAGAAGCAGAAAAAGTGCCTCCTTTGATGTGTCACTAAATGTTTGTTACGTATGACATCTGTATGATGATTGTGAAGATTTAATGCACCAGCAACAGCTAGTGACGTGCAGGTTTTCACAATCAGTAGAGTACTGACAACTCTGCTAGAGCTAGGGGCTTCATTGCTAATGATTTAAGAATTTAAGAAGATTAATACTTTTGGACAACATTTATCAGCTACAAAATCTTTAGAAGGTCTACATTTTCATTTCCATCATGGCCTCCATTTTTCTGTTGACTTTGGTTGTTATTTTGATGACCGAAAATCAGATCTGACACCCACTTTGAGTAGCACATTGGCAAAATTAATAATAAAATAAAGAAACATCTCCTTTCAGGTGGATGTTTTTTGAAGAAGTACTGAATATAACTTGTGACTAGGGACAATAGGTAAGTAGCCCTGGTGCCTTAGTTACCGGCAACTTTTGCCATGTTTTTAACAAACATATTCAGCCACATCTAATTGCATGATAAAAGTAACACCTTCAACGGGTTGGAAGTCATCCATCAAGCTGTCCAATTCAGCTCCCCAAGACCTGGAGTGGTATAAATTGACTATGTTCTACAGTTACACAATAGTCTTTCATTCCAAGTTTTATTTATAACGGAGGGAGATGCCTCAAAGACTGCTTGCATCTAGATAACTAACGAGGGAAACGCAACAACAGCTGGAGCCAGTATCTGCCCACGTTGCAGCACAAGCGCACCCAAGCTGTTGACAAGGAGTTCTTTTCAAAGCATACGAAATACCAGACCAGAATTTAATTTTGTAGTGAAAGTGCTGCACAGCACAGGCTAAGAAGAGGACCAGATTATGTCGGATATCTGTGCTAGGTACTGCACCTATAAAAATTTAGGCACACAAAGAGTTTTAGCAGGTAAGACCAAAGCTACATCTCACCCCACGTCCTGCCTCCAACAGTTGCTCTAGCAAAGGCCCAGGGAAGAGTAAGACAACCAACAGCCCAAGTATAAAGACGTACTAGCTTGGCTTAAAAGACCAGCTCCTGAATTTCTGTGCTTCAAAGCCAGTGTTGCGGCAACAAGTTTAAGGATGCTTTTGTCCTCAGAAACTTTGATGAGAAGTAGATACACAAGCACCGATGTCATTTTCAATGCTGTAATCCAAGTAATTTGAAATAAGTACATCTGTATTGTTAGAGGTTGAAGAGGACACATGATTATTAAAAAAAAACTAGCTTCACCAAACCATTTATCTTATTTTCTTCACCTCCAGAGGATAAGATCATGACACTGTGATCTCTCCCACAAGAGACAGGTAATTGCATCTCTCCCTTGGCATGAAGGGGTCTTTTGGGTGGGGGAGAAAACTGCCCCCACCAGTGGAGAGGTGCAAGGTGCTGCTACCTGCGATGCTAGCGGTGGGCACGGTCATGCAAAGCCACTGGGCAGCCCAAAACAGAGGTGGTCTTGGGAGCCTTGGTAAACTGAACACGTGTGTCCCAACAGTCAGTGTATTCCAAAGACCAACTTTTGTGAGAGCCTTCAATCCTTATAAAAATCTTATGCTTATAAGAAGGGACGGATGATCTAGGCAGAGCAGCTTAATATTATTTTTATTGATCTTTGCCCTTCATAGCCATTCAGCCCAGTGCCTGAAGTGCTAAAATACCAAAACAAAATGCGTGTGGCGAGCCAAATACACCCAGTTAAGATAAAGTACCTGAAAGTTAGGATTTCCATGCGAATTAAACCACTTTATCTTTTGAGGTTTGCAACTCGCTATTTATAGCACAGTTAGGTAGGGTCCTGGTCTTGCAGCCTTAAGTGCATGAATAGTCCCATTCACTACTACTACTCCGGAGAACAAGGACTGTAACAGCATCTTTCACCGTCTCTTTCACCACTAGCAATCGCTGGTGCCGAGGCCGCTGAGCAGATGCCGTTATAACCCGCAGCCCCATCCTGATCTCAGCTTACGGTGGCAAATGACGGGTAAATCCACGGCAGTCGCTGCCGTTACAGCGGGAGTAAAACAGCTGTGAGCTAAGTGGGATCAGGATCAGATCATCTGCTTACAGCCTCATATGTTTCCAAAACATTCTCTGATGGGACTGAAATTTTCCATGATTGAACTCTGGCCAAAGGCAACTCTTCTTTTTTTATTTTTTTTTCTTTTAAGTATAAGCAAACCCTCCATTTTCGAGAGGAGAGAAGATGTTGGAAAGAGGGCAGAGCAACCCTGTGAGGAGCGATTCTGTAACCCACAGCCTTTTTGTTCGAGGCTTTGCATCCTCATAGTGCAAAACGTGATTTATTACTATAAGAGAGTTAATTGCTAAAAAAGGCCAGAAAAAGTGCTGTTGGACAAAAATACTGGGTTTATCCTCCTTCTTCTTCAAACATAACTCCTGCATATATTTTTCCTCTAATTGTATGTATTGTGCAACGGTGGAAATCAGAAAGTAACTGCTATACAGCTGCTTACAAAACGGGAGCTAATAAACCTGACTATAAAACAAACAAATCTTTCCTTCTATAGTTTCAAGGGTGCAAAAGCATCCCTCTACTTTGCAGAGCCTGTGCAGGGGCCTAACTCACCGGTCCCACCTCCAGGAGAAAAAGCAAGCTCAGAGCCACTCATCAGGACAGAACCAAAGAGAGGGCCAGCTCATTTGCAAGTGAACAGTTTACACAAACACACCAAAAAAAGCACAGACCCATTTAAAAGAGTTGTATCACCGTTAAAAATAATTTTCAAAAAAAGCTTTGAATGCATCTTCTAGCGTTCGCCGCAGACTTTTGGATAAACTCTTTACTAACTCGGAGCAGAAGATGGAGAGCCTGCTTTAGTTTCTCCAGGTTTTTTGTTTCCAGCTCAGCGGTTTCTGCCTGAGCGCAGCCCAGATTCCCCGCGAGGTCAGCAGCCATTCAAAATCACTCCCGCTCCCGAGGACCAGCCAAGCCTCATTATATTTCTGTGCAAACATCCTCCTGAAATCGCAGCTCCACTGACAAACAGTTTTGCACAGCAGAAAACAACGGGGTAAATCACACCGAGCTACAAGTCGCCACTTTCGAGTTCCCAGCGAATCTATAAAAAGCGAGTAACAGAGTTAGAGGCACAAAATCTTTAAACATGACAAAAGCAGGCAGTGCCGGTCAGGTCTGCGTGTTGGTCTAAGGAGGTGTTCAGGATCCATACAAGGGTCGATTTGATAAGACGGTCACACATTTAACGATTTTCAAATGCACCCAGTGAGGGCCCAGCCCTGGCTCGACAGCAGCACGAGCTTTTCAACAAAAATGTTGGTCTACAATAGGAATCTAACACAGAAGGGGTAAAAAAACCCACCTTACTTGGCAATGGGAAGATATAGAGCTGCTTAAAGGGGAGGTCTCGTTTCACAGAGATGATGGTTTGCACCGCTCCTGCCCCACGCTGTTCCTGCCCCCGGCTCTCGCTGCTGGCTCGTGCCGTCTCCGGGAGGTCACGTCTCCTTCCCGCACCGGGGAGAGGACGGATGGATTTTGTTGGATTTCAATTATTTAGCATGTGTATATCCAGAAGTAGAAATCGCATGACGTTCACGGCAAACGTAAGTGGTGTATGGCTGATACCACGACACAGGTATTACTATCTGGGAGGTATCAGTGAAGCAGCCTCAAACCTGGCAAGTTACCTTATCAATCACAGACTGCCTGTAAAATCTCGGGCAAATCACTCACCTGCCCCACAGGCCCACGGAGCAGGACTCTCTCAGATACCTGTATCCCCAAATCCCTGCCCCACTGTCCTTTAAGTGCTATTTCTGCACCATCCTCGACTCTTTCGCTAGTGCCGATACCTCACTCCTAAACCTCGCACAAGTTTTTCCTCGGCTCCCCAGTTAGATCCATTTCACATTTAAAAAGTTCTCTGAGAAGAGAGATCAAACGAAATCAGGATTTTCTTCCCACTCAGAGATGTCATAAATATCAGGCTTCAGACACTAGACATCTTTATCTCTGCACTATGTTGCTTCGGCAAAGGCCACGGAGAATACAACCTCTCCCAGAGCCTGCTATAGCCCCACAGCCGGCCGGTCGGCCAAGGCTGGAGATCCCAGCCCCATAAAACACTGGATGATCTGAGCCCAAGCCTTCCTCATTAAGGAGGAAGAATACCCCAAGAAACCGGTTTTCTCCTCCAGCCAAAAGGAAAGAGCTGACCTCCAGGTGCAGAGTGGGAGTTGGGACTTCTGCCTGCACCGCGTTGGGTGGCAAAGGCTGTTGGGGAGCAGGGGGTGGCTGCTTGGCCAAGGTGGCCGGTGGCAGAGATATGCTGTAAGACAAGCAAGGGTGCCTGCTGTCCACCATGCTCGGTGGGGATGGTGGGGATGCCCAGCGGGAGAGGGGGAAGCAGTGGCTGATGAGTCTGGGGGCACTGGGGAGACGGGGTGCTGCTCCTGTGGTGCGAGTTGCTGCCAGAGTCCCAAAATCATGCTCAGCCCTTGCCGCAGCAGCGATGCTGGGCGGTCCTGACTCGTATGACTAATACCAAGAGAGGGCTTTGGTTTATGAGTCTGGATTTCATCAAGAGTCCTTCGTCAAGTCCAAATTTAAGCCTCTGCCTTCTGTTGGCAAGCTGGGTAGAGCTGGCTCCTCTGCCGCAGGGACTGCGCGCATAGAGCGGGTTAAGGCAGAGAGGCACAAAAATAGCGCGGCAATGGGTGACCACAGAAGCACCATAGTTAGACATGGTTTGTTTAGTGCCAGAAGTATGCAAGTCACTTTGCCAGACAAGAATCTTCCTCCCGGAGAGGCTCCCAAAGAGCCTATCATCAGTTTTTTAAAGTGTTTGCAGTCTGCTGGCTGAAGCTTTCCACTGGAGTTGGTCTTGCCTAGGGGCTGTACACTTGCAGGGTTGGAAAACATAGTGTTGATGTACTCTTGCCAAATTCAGCTTGTTCCTTGGATTGTTTCCTTTCTCTAATCACTGTTTATCTTTACATGGGCCAGATTGGGCCATTTCTTCCACTCTTTCACTAATCTCTGCAACAGTTATACGATCTCTGAAATTCTTCCTTGGCTGACCACACTTCATTCATCGGGGAATAAATTTACCCCTTTGTTGGGCAATTAGTAAGCACTTGGTGAATTCCCAAAGGCATTCCTAAGACCTCAGCCACCCTGGGTTTCCAGGTGTCACACGAGCACTACCCTGTGTGTGCCCAGGCTTTTCCCCTTTTAGTAAAGCATCTCCCACCAACAGCCCACAAAAGCACTGTGCCTCCAGCTCTTGGAGAGGAGTCAGCTCCTCCCGAACCCCCCCCCGTCCCCCCCCCCCCCCCCGACTTTGGCAGGCAAGGGAAGAAAAAAAGCTACCCCAAATCTGCCCTCAGCTGTGTTTTTAAGCAGGGATTTTCACTGAGCCAGCTGTATTTGCCATTTTTACTCTCTTTCTCATGATATTTGTTTTGATTCTGTCTATCCACCTCTGTCGCTTCTATACTCCCAGGCCCATTTGCTTAATGTTCTGTTATCGTTGCTTACATTTCAGTATATATTCTGCTCTGAATAGGTAAGATAGATGAATAAAAGATTGCCATCCCTTTTTACAGATAGACAAGTGAGAGAGTGGAAAAATGAGGATATTCCTTCACAGTCTGCAGCACAGTCACAAGCAGAGCCTCAGTCCCTCTCGTTCAATACCTGCATCCTAATCCCATAATTTTCCACCTGAACCCATTCCAGCTCTTACTGATTCTGAAGGGCTGAATGAATGAGCTTTAGTGGTACCTCTAGCTGCCTGGGACAGCAAAAGCAATATTTTTACACTGAAGAGAGGGGAAGTAACCGGCCACTAAAACACCAGGAGGCAGATTCAGCCCTTACATAAGTGAAAGCAACTCTGTTTTGCCAAGTCTGAATTTGCCTCTGTATCCATAGCATTGCATTTTTGAAGTTCTTCTGGCCAGACTGAAAAGGGTTTTGGTAACCCAAAGAAACCAATAAAGCCCAGCTCCGAACTGGCTATAACACAGTCGGCTGCCATCTACGACAGCTGGAGATCGTTGGGCTGCGGACGCGGTGCCAGCACGCAGATCCATCACCCATTGCCCCCCTGCGGGGATGCAAGGACCATCGCCAGACTCTTCCCATCTTGCAGCCAGAACCGTGGGGCTGAAGCAGCTCTGCTGCCGGCTCATGCTGGGCTTCTTCTGGCCTGCCTCCGTCTAGAGCCTGCTCTCCATCACCGGGAGCGGAAGCCCGGGCTGTGCGCGGCAGTGATGCACAGGGCCCCGTGTGCTTCGCCGTGGGGATTTTCACACATTAGCCTCTGCAGAACTCCCACTTAGAAATAAAAATCACAAGTTTGGGGCAAAAAGTATTTGCCAAGACCCCTTAATTGGATGAGTTTGTATTCGTTTTCCCAGTGGCTGTGTACTACATTTAAGTACAATTTCTAACTTTTTTCCTCTCAAGCACATACCTAACATTTGGGTGTACTGATCCTTAGGGAAGAAAAGTGCTATGACTTTATAAAAGTCTTGTAAATATTGCCTACTTAAGGGAGCACACAAGGTGGTGATGCCCAGGCAGCTGGCATAAATGGGTAGATTCGTGTCATCGCCAGAGTCATCTCTGTCAGCAGTGAGTTAGACTTCATTCAAAACAGTGACATCAGCTCGCAGGCAGTGAAGACAACGAAGTTCGCTTGGGACACCTGAACATGCCGTCTTGAAATCCTTATGATATGTTGTGTTACCCTGACCTGTGCTTCTCTCCATGTAAATAAAACAACTAAACCTACATTTTTTATAATCTTCTTGCCCATTTTAAAATAAAAATAGCTGAGTCTATTTTAAGAGCCTTCATACAGCCCCCTTTCCATTTTCCACAATGAGGCACAAATGCAGCATACAGCGATGCGATGGCATTTACAAAATAGGAAGCTCCAGCAAACCCAAGACTGTAATCCAGAATAACTTGGGCTCTCCAGAGAAAATGGGAGAAATAAAAAAGAAGGATGCTTGGCCCTGGGGTGCTCAGGCAACAAAACCTCTCCGCTGACCTTGAATGAGAAATCCTTCCTGTCCTCTGCCCTACATCAGCATCAGCCAAATTCAAAGATACCGCAGATGGTAACGTGCCTCTTGTCCACAGCTGGTAACCAAAAGACTACACCCTTTTGTGGTCATGATTTCAGTGGGCGGCGCGATATCTCAATTTAGGCTCTAGAGACCTCGTGAAAATCGTGCACGGTGACTGCTGCATGGAGGAGGAGGGTTCCTATGCCCCATTTCTTCCCTGAGACACCTGCACGACAGAGAACTCTATAAAAGGCCACAGTTTTACACCAAAAAAAAAAAAGAAAAGAAAAGAAAAGAAAAAAAACCCAGCAAACATCTTCAAGAAGTGGTCTAATCACATTCAGTTCCTTCAGTGCTTGCTGGAATAATCATGATGAACTCTGTCAGTGTTAATGGGGGTGTTGTAAGTATCTGTGTAGGACTGCCTCTGTAATTCAGCATTAATTAGCTGAATCATTATTTTAGAGTGTTACTGAATTATCTTATAATTACCACCTAACTTGGTGCTTGTAAATGAGGCAACAGAAGGAAATGGCAATTCTTTTAAATGTACTTAAAATTAAGAAGGCATAATAAACACTCTATTCTGTCCTTTTTAGAAGCTTTTTTATCTTCTGTGAGATGTAAGGCTAGTACAACTGCTTTCATCTATGCCTTGTAGATTTATTACAATCATTATAACAAATGGAAATGAATATTATTCAGGTTTATTACCCCATAGTATATCTTTACGAGCACGCAGGAAACCATGTTGCTTCTTTAGCCACTGCCTATGAAGAGAACGAAAAAATCCTGCCCGGGAAAACAGAGTATTGTGATTTAAAAAAAGATCATTTGATTCTCCTAATATAGCTGTTTTGCTAATAACTTATCTGCTCTGATTCCCAACTCAATCAGACCTAATTGTTGTTCACTAAGAAGCCTCATTACGGTTTGACGGGGAAGGTAGTTAGGAAATACCGCGTACACCGATTCTGCTCTGGAAGTGCTAATTCTGTGGTACAAAGTCTATTGCATCATATCCCCCTGCCTGAAAGGTGCAGAAGCAAGGGGGAAGAAAGGGAATAATTTCGTCACTGGGCAAATTGGAAAAGCTTGTAAGTCTCGGCCGGTTTGGGTTCAGACAATTGGGATCAGCTTCGAACGCTCTGGACAAGACACTTTGCTCGGATAGTCATACGTTCCCAAGAGACTATTCAGTATCATTTTTTGGCAGGATTTTCTGATGGCACAGACACGTGTTCATAAAATCATAAAGAAGTGAGCTAAGCAAACCTGTCCTTATTGTCAGGCTTTTACTGGAAAGTACTTTTCGTAACTTCTCCGCTCAGACTAAAAGAGATTGTCCAGGTCAACAGATCTGAGGTTTGCAAGACCAAAGGGGAGTCAACGTTGTGCAACCAGTTGTACTAGCAACCAGACATTTCTTGCGTGCTTTAGGCATTCAGGGTGTATTCAGAGATTTGCAGCAGGCGGTTACAGTCTGCATTCTCTTACTTTTATCACATACTCCTCAGGCGGGAGTCACAACATACCTATAGCCTCCATTTTGTTCGTATTTCGCCGGCAGAGCTCAGGGCACATTAGTAGTCGGCTTCTTTAGCAGCTAAGGGATTCTAAATATGAAACAATCAAACAAACAAACAAATATATATTTGAGGAATAGAGATACTTGAAAAATCTTTGTCATGAACTGATTTTCAGCCCGACTATTCTCAAACACGTTGTTTCCTCAACACTAAATATTATATGCAGTTGGAAATAACGTAATAGTTTATTGTGGCTGATTGCTGGTGGGATGTTACTGATACAATGAAGGTATGAAACACTAAATCACACATTACTTTTATATCTGTGAAAAAAAGATGATTTTCATACCCTGGCATGTTTATTGCTTTGAGACTGAGCCTGTGATTTATTAGGGTTCACTCTGTAGTTCTTAGAAATGGCAGAATATTACTATTGTGATTGTTCTTCTCGCTAGAATCATGATGGTATTCACTCTTCATACAGAGCAGTTTAAATCATACGAAGAATTCACAGCACGGTTAAACAATTTGGTGGCAAACCTAGTCCACAAATAACCACAACTTACGTGTAGTACGGTGTTACAGGTGACAGGAGAATGTTTTTCTTTCCTTAAGTTTCTCAACCCTCTTAGCCAAGGTCAATCAATTTTAAAAGTGTGTCGTAGCTCGTCTTCAAAAACAGCTTTCGAAATAGGCAGTACTGGTCCATTATTAGGAAATATAACAGTCCTGAAAACTAGAATATAAAACACTTGGACGTTTATATGATGAAAATATGAACGATAGAAAAATGTTGGTTGGAAGGGACTTTGGGAGCTGATCCAGCCCAGCCTCCTTCTCAAGGCAGGACTAACTTCACAGGTTTGTCAGGCACCTCAGAATCTCACGTAAGCAAATTTTGCTTGCTTCCCAAACTTCCCAAAGCTCCAAACGACCAAACCCTGCTCTTTGTCCAGCTTACATCCAGAACAGCCCCAGTTTGGGTGCATTTAGGTTTGTGACTCCTACCAGCACAGGCGGCCGTTTTACACGTTAGCAAGGCTGCCAACCGCCTTGAGGAGCCCACTTCCAATCGTGCGTAACATTTCCAGCCACTACAAAACACTTCTATACCAAGTGAATTCTTTTCTTGGCTTTTGTTTTAAAATATAGCTTTCAGGTGAATTAGCTCAGACGTTTCTAAGGAGCAGGCTCAGGAGCAAGCTTTTTGCTGAAAAACCTAGCACCCTCCCATAACTCTGGAGCAAGGACAAGAAGCTGTGTCCAAGAACAGCTTCTCTGTGCAGTTTCTATGCCAGTCCACCCACATTTGCTTAAAGGATAAGCCTTATAAAAATGGTCATTGAATCCATTCAATGTGGACTTCCTAGCCTTTAACAGATACCGTCTGTGAGGATGCCAGCCCCATGGAGCACGTCTGAACCTCTCTCCACTTTGTGGAGAGCAGAGTCCAACTGCGTGCCAAGGTGGGACTCGGGCACGAGCAAGGCACGTGCCGGTCTGCGCACCAGTCCCTGCTGACAAGGGGACCAAAGTCTGGTCTCAAGGAGCGGTCGGGAGGTTGCTGCCACACGCACCATGTTTGCTGCAAGACATGGACACCAAGTGGAGGATGACTCTGTGTTCCAGGGATGGAAAGGGGGTGGGAAGTGGCTGTGGCACGGGAAGGATGGAGTCTGGGACAGGAGAAGGGGGACTGCTGCTGGAGGAACCAGAATGAGCAAGGCATGGATGGGGAGGCTGGAGAGGGGAGGTAGGAGGTATCGAGTAAGGAGCCTGTGCTGGGAGCCAGGACCTTGGTGTCAAGCCTTGGACCAGTCAAATGGGGAGGGCGTGAGGGGCCAACACTGAGAGAGGGAGCACGAAGACAAGAATGAGTTAGAAAAGACAAGGAAGCCAGAGTAATTTGCTCATTGCTTACCAGTCCTGAGTGCTTTACAAACATCAATGATTTCATTTTCAAAGCACGCTGTGAACTGAGGTGATACTATTAACACCACTTTGAAATGGCAATCTAAAACCTGGGGAGATACAGGTCCGAAGTTTCTACTATTCTTGGTGTCTGTTCTGAGCCATGTATTTGTTTTTCTCCGAGCATTTACCACTACATAACATTTCAGGCATTCAAAGTTCATTAGGGATGTAGCTGCTCATATGTCTGAAAACCAGAAGCCACAGTCAAGTGCCCGTAAAATAAGGAACACTGAATTAAAAATAACCTAGTGAAAAATTTGGTTTAAGCAACTACCAACATCCTAATGGGATTCTTTGGCAGAGCCAAAATAAGAACCAGCTCCCGCAGCGCACCGCTCATCCGAGGCTCCCTGTGCCCCAGACTTTCCAGTGCGCCTTCACTTTCAGTGGGACATCCTAGAAAAATCTACCATGCGCTCCTTTAGAAGAAGAAATTTGTCAAGACAGAAGGGTAATTAAAAAAGTTATGAGAAGGCTAAACTGACAGGAAATATTATTAAAATGTTGATGAACACGCTTAGTTCCCCCCCCTGCTACGTCATCTCACCTTTTGGGCTGACTGGTGCCTCTAACTTACTCCAGCCCCAGAGAGCTCTTAGTGACAGCTTCCCTGCTCCCGTAAGCACAGACATTCAGCCATCCAGAATAAATCTCCCGGGAGGTGTTTTTCTTCCCCAGCCCACAATTAAATGACTTCTTCTTTACTGCCTCTTCCTGTTTATGCATTCCTCCTCCCCAGTGATCGGGCTCAGCGGCTGAAGCATCCCGTATCTCTGCACGGGATGGCATCCTTCCTTCCCTCTCCCCTTAAAGTTACTCACTTAACTTTTCTTCTGTGTATCTTAATGAGCACGTTGCCAGCTTTAGGTGTCAGGACACTTTCTCCTACTTAAAACCTCCTTAAAGTACAGTCACGTCACTTTGCACATTATAGAGTATGAAAACATTTAATGATGAAAGCTCTTTTTACAGTTTATTCTGTTGAACTTGATGAGATTTTTCAATACCCCGCTGCGTTAAATCTCCACGTACATAGACAAATGCAACAAGAGGTTTAAGAATGAAATAGTTCAGGCTACACAGTCGGCATCTCAATTTGTTAGATTAGGGAAACGGCCTTGCACCTGCCCTGATTTTAGCACTGGGAGGTTAACTCCAGCTTCGAGGCATCAGCTTGAATGCAAATAAAATATGTTTACTCAGTTAGGTTTGAACACGTGTTGCCTCAGTTGCCTGATAGCCCACATGATACCGTGACATTTATAATTGTATTGATTCTTACTGTCTGGTTAAATCTTAATACTGTAAGTTCGGGGGTATTTTTTGTGTGCAAACGTAAAAAAAAAAAAAAAGGAAAAAAAGATGCAGAAGTACAATGTGTTTGAGTTGTCAGGTTAAACCTGAGGTCAGTTAAAATGATCTTATTTACTCTTGGGTTTCTTATTAAGAATCTTGTTTCAGGAGACATTTTACATCAATTTCACACTTTCTCAGGCATGAAACTATTTGCCTGTGAGCTGGTGCCATGACTGCAAAATCCTTAATATCTGATTTCCGATGATCATTTTGTTGGCATTTACTGAGAGCATCCCTCGCCCACCCCAGCACCCCTCTTTTGCGGAGCACGGGTGCCCTCAGCTCTTTGTAGCCCACCAGAACCAGGCTCATGAAACCAGCCGGACCCAGGATTCACCGTACCCACGTAGCAAAGCTCAAAGGATGGCTCCTCTAAAAAAGTTTGTCTGACAGATCCGCATACGTCATTTCTTGGCACCTATCTGTCAAATTATTTGGCAGTTCTCTCCATATGAATTGTGGCAGTTTAGCTGCAACAATTTCCAGATCAAAGCTGTCAATCACTAGGCAATTCCCACAAGGACATGCAAAAGGACCTGACGGGGAAATTATCTAAAGCTGCAATAATCTAGAAGAAGCGATAAAGAAAAAAAAAAGCAAGATTTCCCAAATTATAGGGACTGAAGTTCAATTACTGTTTTCCTTTGTAGAATTTAAGACAGTGAGCTATCATAGCCACTAGATCTGGAGGCAAAAATCTAGAAAGTGAATTGCAATTCATCTATTTCCTCGGCGTTCCCTCCCTTTCCAATTAAATACGCTTTTCTTTTCTTCTCCATTATCCTGAGGAGGCAGTAAACCTCAGTCTAAATGAGCATTTACATGAAAATCAGAGCACTCCAAGGCATTCACTGAAACTCCTTTAATACAATATTTGCTTTAATTTGATTTTCTTTCTTGCCTGTGGGAGAGTTTCAATCACATTTGGTATGATTTATAATTGTACGCCCCTTCCTCCTGCAGAGGTCATTCCCTTCCCTAAAACTGCATCGTTTCACGAGAAAGAATTCCTTTTACAAGTAAACAGCTCAGCAATCAATATTGTCCACACATGATAGCGAGCACAATCAAATTTTTAACAGTCTCTCTCAAATGTCAAAAAGCTCACTTTAATCTCCAAGAAATATAATCTGTTTACATCACCTGCAGCCTCTTGCTTGTCTCCTTCAGAAAGACTGCTTTCTTGGGCTCACTGAATAATCTCTTCTACCTTATCTTATGAAGAAACCGGCTTCATCATACACATTTCAAGCAATCTTTACCTTCCTGAATACAAGCGAATCAGGGAATCATACGCTGTGGTTCTCATTTAGTTCTCTCTCCACTTCAAAAAATGAAATTGCATACAAAGGGTTAGGATGCGAGCATCTTCTTAAAGATATTTAATCCTGCTTTCATGATATTGAGCTCACTTTGTTTTATTAAAATAATCTGCCACGTGCTATTGAAACTGTCTCTCAGTGAAACAAATACTTCTTTTAAAGAGGGTGCATTGAGGAAATGTATCGCTTAAAGTATTAAAAAATAGTATTTAGCATCATATTTATATGGATATACTAAGCCTTTACCAAACATGGAATGATGTGCAACAAAACAAAAGCCAAAGTCAGTAGCAGAAAAACAAAACTCTAATAATAATCAAAATAACTATTTTTCCTATTGCTAATCTATGCTATGACGTGCCAAAGCACTACCACACCTGATGGCATACTGAACCCAATGTAAAAAATTTTGTTTATCTAAAACACATACACTGGGGCTGATTTTCTGTCCCCACATTTACCTCCACATGTTTTGTTGCATGTCTGCATGGTATTACCTAAACGTATCACGAATTCATACACATATACAGTAAAGTAAGCATCTAGCCAAATCTGCATGTGCCTTACCTTCCACTTACCTATATGCGTGTGGTCGTGTGCTTCCTGATCAGATGTATAAACAACAGAAAAATTAGGGTCCATATCTTTCGGTCAATATATATATCCGTAGGATCTTGAATTTTGTGAGATTTCCTTTTTCTTGCAACCTGAAGCTCTTACAAGTCATAAAATAAATTCTAAACCAATTGATTTCCCCTATTCACCCACCTCCGCTTCAAGACTTAGAGCTGGGGGAAAGCCCAGGTGATTTCTGCATAGTTCTTTGGCTTCTTTTGGGGAACTTTGGGCTTTATTTTAGAAACAGTGTGCATTACCCAGCCACAGGTCAGCTATTCCATCTGTGTTACCGGCTGGGCTTTAACCCTACACTGCAAATGACAGCAGTCTTCCCAATTTTTTTCTTCTCTTCTTGCTCTTAAGAGAGTATCTTTACAAGAAGGACCACAAACTTTGCATGTGGGCATTGCATGATAAAAAGTGTCTCCAGAAACCAGGTGAGAGACCAAAAGTATGGTACCTCCTGAGTTAATGTACCCTGGAAAATAAATTGATATGCATTTCTGTAATGTATGTACACTAATTTGTTTTACTTGCTTTCAGAGTGGCTACAGTCCAGCTGCGCACAAAGAATATATGTATTGCACGCAGTCGTTTCAGTTGAACGTATTGTTAAAGACAAGGCAGAAAACCACAAAGAAAGCCTGCCAAGCACTGAGACAGGATAAGAGTTGTGGCCTCTCGGGCTTGAAAAGCTCACGTGAGGGGACATTCCCAAAGAAGACGCAAACACTTCATCAGTCAAAGGTTTTCCTAACCAGAAATCCCCCGCAGCGCTCAGGAAATCCTGCCAGTCTGCAACAAAATGCCCAGAGCCATTGGCAATCCGAAGGGGTGAGCGAAACCCCCTCACGCCGTGCCAGCGATGCTCTCTTACCCCGTGGTACTTGGGGAAAGGCTAAATCCGCACTAGCCCCCTTCCCGGGGCTACGGCTTTTGGCCTGGCCGCTCTACCTGACAGGACTTCTCAGTCGTATTGTTGACCAGTAAACCACTTGTTGGTGTTGGTGGGTAAAGAGTGAGAGACCCTGAAGTACATCATCCCCACATCAAAGCCAATTATCAACAATACCAATATCCCTACGGCACTCAGAAATGAACACTCACAGGAGACGGTGCCAACTGCCTTACGCTGATATTGAGGGAAAAATCCAGGGAATTGGTGTCTCCTAATTCTCTGGGCCACCCATTTGTCTGGTCATTGCCTGTCCTCATGACGCACCCCAAAACCTATTCCACCAGAGCGGTGGGATTTACCTTAAAACTTCCAATCTACCTGAAACCCTATCGCTCTGCTCAGTATCACACTCCCGTAATGTTCCTTTGGTTTTTTTATCGTCCCAATGAAGTGAAACTTCTTGTTTCCAGATGTGGCCG
Source organism: Cariama cristata (assembly GCF_000690535.1). Lineage (NCBI taxonomy): Eukaryota > Metazoa > Chordata > Aves > Cariamiformes > Cariamidae > Cariama > Cariama cristata. The sequence continues at coordinate 181,875 of NW_009596405.1, forward strand.
CTGCCCTGAAAGCAGAAGGCACACTAGTTGCATCAACGCACAAACTTCTCTGTGGGTACACATTGTTGCCTTACAGCAACTTCTGCCATGCCTTCGATTGCCTTTATCAATGCCTTTGTCGTAGCAAGCTTTTCCTGGGATGAGCAACATCTTGAACAGTGCTCATTTCAATCTGTAAGCATTAGTTGTGGGACAAATCTTCTGTTTTTTCTTATGGAAAACCTATTCTCCTTAAAAAGAAGATGCTCATCCACCTGAACCAGGGCTATGTCAGAATATTATTAACTTTAAATCCAACAAGTAAAAATAGCGGGGATGCACAGCAATAGCTGGAATCATACTTAATATTACATTCTAGCAAGCCCCAAAGCGACATAATTATGTGGCCGCTGCAGCATCAAACAAGGAATAACCACTGAACGCACCTGAAGGCACAGGCTGTCATTTACAGATGCTTTTTGGATCGGGTTTGTAACAGGTATGTCCGCAGCCTCCCTCTTCCTTTCAGCCCTTCCAGAGGTGCAGGGAGCTGGGGGAGCAGAGGCACAGGAGGACGAGGGAAAGACCTTTCTCTGGTTTTGGCAGACGCTCTTATCTCTCTCCTCCAACCAAGGTTTCTTTGAAC
>NW_009596405.1:182530-186407 GCF_000690535.1 Cariama cristata
CTGGTCATTAAAAGAGTGGTATCTCAGGTCTTATTCCTTACCGAGGTCACTGGGACATAGCGATGGAGAGCCTCAAATGTTGGCTGTGAAGGCACCTTACAAGAAACACCTTTCTCACTTCACGTGAAGCATATAACGCAACCGTTCCACCTGAGGACTGATATATCTTTGCCAATCCTTTCCCACCTCCATGGAAATAAACTTCCAGTACGAGAGTTGTGAATGATTGCCCTTCTGCTACAATCCCTAAGGTGACATTCAAAAACTCCTGCCAGTCTCTTCCCACCAAACCATACCCCTGAAGCCCCGGACCCAGACTGAGCTTACAGGAATATCATAAAGATGCTTCAAACGAAGGACATTTCTGCTGCCTCCTTTCTCCAGTTCCACTTCTATCCTATTTTGACCACTACTGTTCTCAACTCTCCATCTCCCTAGGGCAGTGGTCCTGGGTCACACGCTACAGAAGTCTCACCTGCCCTGTATTTGGAGCTCTCTCCCACCGTTGACTCTGCCTGCTGCAGGGGAAGGGGTCTCACAGGGAGAGGGACCAGCTCGAGACTGCAGAGATCCCCCTGCCCTCCCAGCCAGGATGCTGAGCCTCCCACACCAACGCTGACACTGGCCCTCTTTCCATTCAGTGTCCTGTAAAAACAGAGTCTCTCCCCTCCTGAAGGACTGCTCCAAGCCCCCCCATTGCGTCGGTCAGGTTTCCCAGACTTGTGGTACCCCCCCAAGCATTGCTACCCACCTTTGTAGCTAACACTGCTAAAACCTCCACAAAGGCCCAAATGGAAAGAGAAAATGACAGGGTTTTGTTGGTGCCCTTCAAGTCTTCAATAGGGCTGGGATGGATGGATGAGTCTCCGTCTGGGCCGCACCGCCATTAATGAGGAGATACCACTGTCCTCCATGCCCACGTTCATCGTCATCTTCATTTTGCGTTTGCAGCCTAAATTGTAGTCATCTTATAATGTCATCACTGGTACGGAAACCATCCTGCCAAGTTTCGTGTACTCTGTAAAGGTCATAGATACCCATTCATTTATACCGCATTTGCTTTTCGTTCTTAATTGCCCAAAGAGTTTCCACATTTTATATGCACGTTTTCTGGGTTATGTGACACCAAATTATTCTTGGGAAATGCCTTCTCCATACCGCCCGGAGTATCTGAAGTTCTCGTACCAATCTGGATTACCTGCAGTCCCTCCCTCTCCCTCTTCCATTCACCGATTATCAAGCTAGATGGGGCAATTTTGAACTCGGTATCTTTTTTGTACATAAGGTAGGAAGTTGCATTCTCTCTTTTATGAAGTATTCCAGTAATCTCTGGATTCAGAAGTTTCTGAATTGCCTGTATCAATTTGTCTCTTCGATTAGTCTTCTTTTTTATTTTAATCTGAACTGGCATGGGGAAGTACCTTAGGCTGTTTTGACCCATTATACCTTCAGTCCTAGAAATCACCTTTTTGGCACATTTGATTAAAATGGATCAATTAAAAGGGACACTTTGCCCTTCCTTGACATAAACTCCTCACTTTTGGTCCCATCCCCTATTTTAGTTCCCAAGAGTCACGGCACCATTAGAAGATCTTTTTTTCTGTAATCAAACTGTGATAATTCTTTTTATAATGGTGCAATTATCTGCTCTCTCCTGGTTTCACCTTAGCAAGCTCGGTGAGTCATAGACCTTTACATCTACTGCATCTACGCCCACTGACGATCAACAAGGAGCAACAGTCCCTGGGACTCATTTTCTCTCCACAATGGGTTTATAAGGAAGCCTCTGCTTAGAACCAGACACCCTTCAGTATAAACTCTGAAATAAAACACACACGGAGCGTACTGCCTCATTTATTTATTTATTTATTTATGATTCCTAGTAAAAGAAGGTCTAATTCTTCCCCTCCTAACAGTGTAAATCATGCTATGATCACTATCGTTACAATTATAGAAAAGTAGTATAAATACTGCAAATCCAGCTCAGCATCTCCAGTTCCTTACACCGTCCTGTGCTTCCGTTCACTGTTCTTATGCACTCCTCTTACGGAAAAGAGCGATGCTCGGGACTTGAGAAGCGAAGCTCATCTGCAGGACTAGCATCGCGGTGACAAGTGTTACTTTTCCCTAGAACAGAACCAAAGGAATCAGATCCAAACGATCAGTACCTCGTCTTACGTTTAGGAGTAGTCACGTCTTCTGTGCAGCCGTTGGACACAAAAGATTTCTGACAGGCCCATTTTTTTCAATTTTTTCAATGTTTCAAAGTCATGCGTAGGGGACATAACTGAACCATGTTGGGAGAAGTTCTTGTTTGCCAAACCCTCTATCGTTCCTGCCCTGGCATGACTTCGACTCTTAAACAAACACGATTTCCTTTGAGTCCGGGCTGATCTTCTGTTAGAAATCTTGAGAGGGGTACACAATTTCTAACTCGGTGACTGTCGAGCCAGAGCTGTGAATGGAGTGCAAAAGAAATAAATAAAGAAAAAACATTTGAAATTACTTTCATTTGGCCACGTTTCTGCCTCTTTTGTGTTTGCTTTCCGAGTACATATGAAGGAATGAATTTTGTTGTGGGACTTACTCATGAAATGCAGAGTTCAAAGTGGCGAGCGCATGAACAGCAAGCGCAGAAGCCAAAATGTAAATGTGCATGTGCAAGAATTCATGCCAGAAATTCTTGCACATTCATGGAATGTGACTGTTCTGACCAGGCTCGAGCAGGCAAGGTAACGTCAACCTTTAGCGGCTGCTAATCCATACGGGAAAAAGCCCCAACAATACGGGTTTTCGAAATTTCATTTCAATAATGAATACATTCAAACAGACCACGGCGCGTTTTCCTTCCCCGGACAACAACCACATGTGCTTTAACTGTATGTCATTCATGCTCACGCAGCAATCTTGGGAAGGCAACGGCTGAAAAGGAAATCTGGTCCTGTGATGAAAGGCAGCGAGCTGGGATTCGGGAAGTACCGAGCTTCGTCACAGTCTTCTTAGGCGACCTGAGATAAATCTTGCAATCTCTTTGTTCCTCCACTCGCTGTCTATAAAACAGTGATAATGCTTCTCTTCTTTCCAGAGCTCGGAAGAAATATGTCTGCGTGGTCCTTGGATGCTGCAGGCGCCAGGATTGCACAAGCACCGATACACCGACAGCATCGGGTTTGGAAACCAAGCCGAGCAACTGTCCCTTACGCTCACACCAAAAGGGAATAAACCACAGTCAGGCAACCGGGTTGGTACGGCCACCTACTCTCACCTGTGCATCGCTCTGTTATCTGCGTATGTTTGGGACCGTTAGAGACAAAACCACCCAATGTGGCAAAATTTCTGTCGCTCCTGGCTTGTGAGTCAAGTAGTGGTGAGCACAGTGGGAAAATTTTGGAACTCGTGACTTTTGGTTACCAGATATTTAGTCTAGGCCAGGCAAATTCTGGCGTGACCTTCACCTTCAAAGCCAGGATGCTTTCTCAGAACGTCGACATACGGTTCCTTGTGGCAAATATATTCCTTTCTTAACCAAATCTGTGTAAATCAACCCGTATCTGCCAAGGACCAACTCTCTGTGTCGTGCAAGATTAACTGCCCAGCTTGGGCTCAGGTGGGACATTGAATGAGCTCCTCCAGCTGGGCCATAGCCTGCATAGGAAGTGGGTATTTAATATAGGTAAAAAATCAACAGACTACATCTATTTAGGAAAGGAGTGCAACTTCCACCAAAATCCCAAAGTTTTTTTTTTCCTTTTCTGTCTTGGCACATGTTAAAGTAACACTTTTCTTGAGCAGCCTCTTAACTCAGCTTCATAGCCTTGCTCTCTTCAGTCTCTTCTTCACCCGACGCTTTGGGGAGACCCCATCCGAAATCGCTCTT
>NW_009596405.1:186438-190041 GCF_000690535.1 Cariama cristata
GCAGGAAACAAAGACTTTTAAAAACTTAGAAAACAAAGGTCTTTGCAGTCTCAAAATGAATGTGATCATGCAGGTTAACTCCAAACGGTCTCTCATTGCATAATACCTGAGAGCAGGTAATTTCAGGATTATAGAAGAATCTGGAAAATGACACAAGAATTCTCCTTTTGCTGTCAGAGCTTTAAAGCTGCACCTTCGTTCAATCAGGAAGGTAATTCCCTCTACAAAAGTTTCAAATTCTACTCATGACCTTGGTGTGTCGTGACAATTTTGGTGCTAACTTGTTCCACGCTAAGTATTGCTACCAGAACTGTGAATAATCATCAGAATGAACTAGCCTATATAGCGATTAAATAATTTCCTCCAATTTGCATTTGATATGTTTATTAAGTGCTGGAGGGTGTTAGCTGTTAAACGCTACGTCTGGGTTTTTGGCATAGGTGCAGTACTATTATGGTTACTACAAAATTTTAATCAGATTACGGTATGAGTTACCATTTGATACTGTAAAAATGCCAGTAGGTCGTAGATAAATATGAAGATACAGTTAGCTGCCACTACCTTTTATTGTTTGGAATTCGTTAATACGGAGGTAAGTCTGCATTCTGCGGCGATGACAATTTTTTTAATGTTCTGTCTGTTTTATAAAATACATTTTCTTGCAAGTAATAGTGCAAACAGTAAACAAGAGAGAAGTTGACTACAAACAACGCAAATAGATACGGCAATATTAAAGCTACCAGAAATACAAAGTACTGCCTATGTGTTACTCCGTGTGCTTCGTTTGCCCTGCCGTTGTCAACGAGACCTGTTACTCACAACAAGTAATTCTTTGTGAGACGATTTCATTTGGAACCGGATGAAACTATCGGTGCTAATCGTCAGTAAAAACTGTGATTTTAAACGTATTGGAAACCCGTGTTTTCAAATGCATGTCTTGGCTCTTTACACAAGCGAGTGGTTGCCGATGCCAACGTGCATTAGAAATGCAATTGTACTATACTTAGGTGTGGTTCAACCACAGTTATACCATGGGCCATTAAGGAGCATTAAAAAAAGAAGAAAAAAAAAAAAAAAGACAGAAACGAAAGAATCCAGGTTAAAAGGGAACATGTTCTGTTGCTCAGCTAAAAGATTTATCTATAATTAGAAAATGAAATTGTTCAAAATTAGACAAAATAGATAAAATATTGACATTTCAGAGAACATAAGCGTACCATATAGAAAACATGCTCGCTTACGTTCTCCCAGGGCTTAGAAAGAATTCTAAAGGCTTTCAGCACAGCTCGGGAAAGGAGCTTTAACACAAGTAACTGGTGAGTCCGAGAAGACCGTGGACTCCTCTCTCGGAAGACTCACCCTTGTTGGACGGGGAAAGTCAACTCCCATCTGTCATCCCCAACGTTTTTCCAGTGTCTTCCCGCACCGCAGCTCCTCCCGATCAGCTCTGAATCTCAAATAATCAAAACCACATGAGTCAAACGGCATAGAAATGAAATCTACGGTGAATAATAGCAGGTAAAGGAATAATATACGTGACCATGTGATTGCCTGCTTTCCTGGGCTGGAGCTGGAGAGAAGTGGGAAATGCCCAGCTGCCTTAGTTGGAACCGACTCAAAACTTCATCCGCTTTGGTTCAGCTCTCAAAATAGGGCACATGACCTCTAAGTAAGACAGTACAGTAGGCTGCTTTTACGCTACATCGCTGCTCCTCCAGCCCCTAATACCAATTCGCTCGCTTTACCGAGCATGGGAGGAGAGAAAATTTTTACACTTGCCGAGTTTCAGCGTTCTCTCGTTTCGTAATGCATTATCCATCGCAAATTTACCACTATCTTTAGGAACAGAGATGACATCTGCTACAGAGTGGCTTACACTTGTCTGTCTGCTGCTTTCAGTGTCATGTGTCTGACATGAGTTAACCTCTTCGAAAATCGAACGCCGGGGAAGAGAATCGCCCATCGGAGGTGTCCGCGCTGCTCCTCTTGACCTACTTGGAAAACTACGACTCGACTCTTTGCGGTTTCCCCCATCACGACGCAGCTGCAGAAGACAGGAACGGGACCACTTTTAACGGAATTTGAAATGTGCTATAGATATATTTGTATGCCTTTGAAGAGCCTTATTTCCAAACCTTGCAAAGCCCATTCGTTGTTTTATCAAGCCCACTATAGGTCCTTTTTTATTCCCCGCCTGGAATTGGCATAATGAGAAAAGATAGCCTTTTCTCTACACAGATAAAGATCCAAATTGCGTTTTATAATCTGACAATTATGTAGTTTGATTTTTTAAATAAAGCAGATAATCTCCCTTCCCCGTTCAAGATGAGATCTTAGTTGTTAGTGACAGCTGTTAAAATGCTGCTAAAAATAGATATAGTGTCAACCACTAAAAAGCTAAGTGCTCCTGTGAACCACAAGCAGAAAACAAATGAGGTTTCTACTGAATTTGTGGAAAATCTGTGAGCATCTTGCACGTACTGGGAAAGGTGCTTTATTCTTCCAGCAGACATCTCTGTACGTGACACACTGGGGGTGAGGGGGGGGCAATCGAACATTTGGTATTCAGACAGAAGATAGATATAGTCCCTCAATTTTATTTTCTCTCTCCTTTTTGTTCTTTAACAAAAAAAATAATGATGCAATACAAAGATTGAGGCTACCTCCAGGCATTTCAGATGCCTTTTTCATTTATACCTTTGCCCTGCAATAAAAAAAAAAAAAAAAAAAAAAAAAAAAAAGAATAGCAGGAAAGAGTAAGACAAAAGAAGTGCAACCCCCCCAAGCAAACACACTGTTACTCTAAATTAACATAAAATCGTTGTGCTCAGTACGGCAGTTATTGATAGACCGGCCAACGTGTTTGGAGCTTTTGGCACGACTGTGATTTGCCGGGTTACTCGCAGAGTTACGTGGAACTTTCCTCTCTTTCCTCCGCCTTGGAATTGCAGCCTCCAACCCATCGGCGGTAGCTCTGCTCGATTAATAAATTAGCTGTATTCCAAATCAGATGTATGACACGAAATGAGTAAAAAAGAGCGAGAACAGAGTCGTTCGCATTCAATGTTATAATACATCTCAGTAGGTTCCTCCTTTTTAGCTACATTACGGCTAAAAATAGAGCACTAGTGTAGGCACAGTGAAATATGATTTGCTTCCAATAATATAGCAAACTAATTGTGAAATTAAGCGATTGAATGCGCCGTTATCTCCAAGTCTGGCCTCACCAGCACTTTGTGCTTCCCCGTGTAACATTTATCAAGTTACCCGCAAACTTTGACGGATGCAAACAACAGCTGATGAAACACTCGCCTCTCCCAAGGCCCCGGTCCCGCACAGCCCTCGGCACAGGTAAGGCTCCCTCCCTGCGAGCAGCCCTTTTATACCTTTAAAGACTTCATCGAGGGTATTAAAACAGGGCCAACTTTTTCCTCTCTCCGACGCCTCAATTTTTTTCCTTAAGATGTTTAAATGAAGAGGCATTTAATGCCCTGAACTTCAAAATAATCAGCTTTGAAAGATCTTAGCCACAAGTGAAATATTAATTTAAAACCAGTATCGATGTTAGCACCGATTTTTTTTTTTTTTTTAAATGTCTGAAAT